>NC_050191.1:22343163-22643163 GCF_008315115.2 Sander lucioperca | reverse complement strand
GCTTCTCCACACACACACACACACACACACACACACACTTTCTGTTATGCTATCCAATGGCCTGGAGGCTCAAGCAAGGACAGGCTTGACTGCCGTTGGCCTGATATCAAGAAATACCTGATGGGACCCAACACTCATGCCAGGACTCATTTATGAAGCATGAGGCTGTCATCAGCTACCTTCAGTAATAAAAGCTGTGAGTCACACTCTCATTTGTATTGTTTTCAAAAAAAACAAGGGAGTTGTACGAGCGGTCATCTGCAAAGTAACATTTTTTTTTTTTTAAACAATGCACTGGTATAGTGGCACAATGTGCAATATTTGTCATATTCTGAGCAAGATTCACTACCTACCATCTATCTGTGTCTTGTCTTGCCCCGAGAACGTTAACTGCAAGCTAGCTAGATTCCTCACTGACAACATATGTGTCTCAACCATAAAACATCAACTCCGAGACCTTTAAAACATCACACTTCCAACATCCACTGCAGTTTGCATTCCCTCTAACGACTAACTCTATGGACATTTGAGTGTTAGAAAATGTGACTTTGTAGCTGCTGATTAAAACATTAAAAATGTATATAATAAGTAATAACATTTATTTCATGCATTTCCAACACTGGTTTAAAAAAATAAAATAAAAAATGTTTTGAATTTGTTGAGCAACAACTCGTATGATGCCTTGAGGCTGTATCTCAGAAACCAACTTAACACAAGACAGCATCAGTGTGAATGCAGTCGTTTTAAAGTTATCATGTACAGTGTTTCTGTCTCTTCCAGCCCTGTCTCCTAAAAACTATTGTGGCAGCATGAGAGGGGGGGGCGTGCGCACGTTGGAGCGCAACACGCACTTAACACAGAACAGAGAAAATTATGTCTAGGACGAATCCGACCCAAAAACACAGACAACGCCACCCTGGGAATTTCACCCAGAGAATGATTTTACCCCTTAACTCCAATGTTACCAATACAATTAAGGACACAGGTTGGTATACAGTTAGTGAGATACGTGGTTCAGTTTAAAAAGACAAGAATATTTTATTTATTATATAGTATTTAAAAAAAAAACAACAAAAAAAAAAACATTCATTCCTACGGGAAGGGGAAATTATAATCGTTGCTGAGGCTTACCAGTGGACGAGAAGGGGGTCACGAGGGTAGTGAGGGATCCCAGGGAGAGTCACCCGTGAACAGACACTCGCACAACAGTGAATAAAGCAATAGAAATTGGGGTAGACAGCACAGCACACAGGAAGGGGATACCGCCACCCGGACACCAGCACCACCACCTTCGGCTCTCAGCAACTGAACACTGCGACAAAAAGGACACCCTCGATTAAGGGGGTTCACTCACAACGGAAAGAAAGAAAACCAATGTACTTATGATCAAAACAGAGATGGGGACTCGAGTCTGAGACTCGGACTCGAGTCGCACAAACAGCTGACTTCAGACTTGACTTGCGACTCGACCCAAAAGACTTCAGACACGAGCTTCGAGACTCGTCAACATGTTTTCATGCAATTACTGCTTTTTATATCTAAATTTATTAATGTATTTCTATTTTCTTTTATTGGCACATTGGGGAAACGTACGACGAGCCTCATGTCCCCTGCCCTTTGCCATACTGTGCAACGTAACGCATGCGTTATGCCTTATGTGTGCGCACTCACATAAAAAAGAAATACATTCACAATGTCGACACCAAGTCCTCCCGGAGTTGTGCCTTTTGTCATTAGTTTTGCTTTCAATAACTTGGTAAACAGTGGCAGTAGGCTAACAGCTACATGCAAGGTGTGTGGCACCAAGATAAATGATGCCGGATCAACAACGTCGAACTTCATCAGGCGTCTCAAAACACACCCAGATAGGTCAGTCACTTGCTAATGTGAAAGAGACGTTACATTTAGCATATATCATCACAGGTAACATGCTAACCATTGCAAAGTGTTGTGCTAATGCTGGGAACAGGCACATTGTATCTTTATAGTTAGTAGTTGCTGAGGCTCAGAAATCCATGGTGCACAGGAGGCACGACACACGGATCCATCTCCCCAGGAACAAACGCTGTGTCGGGGGGGCTAACTCATGTGATGCGTAATTGATCCCGTGGATGATTTGTAGACTATTAAGTGAACAAGGTGTACCCGGTCCACCAAACACTGGGCCGTCTTGACTGTCTTAATTCTGCACATATTTCTGTTGCTGTAGTCCTATTTACTATTTCTCCTCCTCTGAGTCGGAGCTCCCTCACGCTGGACTCAGTTTCACTGAGCATACTAACACTTAGAAAATAAATTACTTTTACATACTATTACATCAGTGAGTTCAAACTGCTTATTGTACGTAATTTGGACTGACACTGAGGTGCACGTTGTTCTGTAACTGGTGTGGCGCTGCCATTATTCTCTTGATTTCCACTTCGACATTAGACATATTTTTGAGTGAAAGAGACGTTACATTTAGCATATATCGCCACAGGTAACAAGCTTACCATCGCAAAGTGTTGTGCTAATGTTGGGAACAGGCACATTGTATCTTTATAGTTGTATCCATATGATGTGACAGACTTAGGTTAATATTTCACCAGGTCCGAGGGCTAGAGGGATATGTTAAGTAGACCCCATAAAGTTATCCCACAACTGATTTTAATACTGTACTGTATGGATGGTAGCTACAGGACATGCTTTGAATTCATAAGATTTAACAATACAGTGTTAGGGACAGATCAGATGGCCAGAGACTTGAGACTTGACTTGGACTCGTGGCAAAAGACTTGAGACTCGACTTGGACTTCCAAAAAATGACTTGTGAACATCTCTGGATGAAAAACAAACTATCATCGTTCGAGCTATTAAAAATTGCTTCGCAATTTAAGGTCACATCAGTCAGGATTAGATCAACAAAAAACGAGACAAATCGGATAAACCCCCTAGGAGGAGTTCGACAGAATGTGCGTAAAAAACGCATACAGTTCAAAATGGCGGGGCTAATGAAAGTAAATTGGAAATATGCCTGAAATGATGAGAGCAATGTGTGTACCACATTTCGTGAATATCGGAGCAACTATGCGCTATGGAGCCTGCTTAACACTCATGAACCAAATCGCTGTACAGTCTCGCAATGCTCACAGGTCTTGAGGTGTGCGCCAAATTTTGTGAGTTTGACTATATCGAGGGTGCCAAAAATGCGGTCAAAGGCTAAAACTAATTAAGGGGCACTATAGAGCCACCATGCCACCACGCCCAAGCCTAAATGCGATATCAGCTCAAACATGGCTGGCTGCAAAATTTTGAGAATTTACGTGAATCCTAAAAGTCCTCAAACGTGTGTTTGTAAAATGAAAATTAACGCACAAAAATGATATAGGTTCCTCAAGATTAGTACAATGTTCCCACCAAATTTTGTGAACAAAGCCCTTTATCTGAACCATGGCATGCATTAGGGGGCGCTATGGAGCCTGCTGGCCACGTCCGAGCTAAATCACTACACAACTTTGCAATTTTCGATAGGTCTGACATTTGTGCCAATTTTGGTGAGTTTAAGCATCCTCAGCCCCTCAACATTTTTTATTGCGCAGCAGAATAATAATCCTTTCAACAATAGGTTCCTCGCACTTCCAGTGCCATTTTCGTGCTCGGTTCCCAATAAATAAAACCTGCACCATTTGGCCTACTTACTGATCAAGCAGCCTTTGTGTCGACCAGAAAGACAGCAGCAGTGGCGGAAAAAACTGAGGAGTGTCCCGGGACACTGTCCTGTGACTCCCAGACTGTCCTGGGACAGTCATGGGAGTCACAGGACAGTGTCTGGGAGTCACAGGACAGTGTCTGACTGTCCCGGGACACTCCTCAGGACACTACTACTGGACAGGGGCAGTTTTTGCTACCACTGTTTCTCCAGAAAGAGCGAGCTTATAGCGTGCATGCAACACGGCAATTATCTGTGACAGAACAGCTAATTAACACGTGTCCAGCCAAACATTTCCGCACCCAGAGGAGGGCAACTTACCGGTGTGATCCGCGATCGGCACGCGTTGAAAGGCGCGCGGGGTGGGGGGGGGGGCGGGACGAACAAGACATCAACGAGCATACAGTGAATAGTAAATATAACAGCAGCAGATAACAGTAAAATTAGTGCACAGACAGTACAGCCGCTACCTCACCTGTGTCGCAGCAGCGAGAAAAACATTGAGTGAGCGATCCGGAAGTAGGCCTACGGCGCACCTCCGTCACCAAAGAGCAAGAGGGAGCCAAGAGGACTGCTTCCCGTTTTTAGAGAATGCCCTGCGGCAGTGATTGATGAAGAGAGCGCCAGGTAGTTACCACTAACCTCCTGCTACACTACGTCCCCATTACTTTGGATTTTGACGTAGCCTATCACAAAAAAGCTTCTAATCAAAGAAGGACAAACAAACATAGGACTCACTTATTAGACGGCTGTTAGTGTGTCCCGTATGGAACCAAAAGTTAACTTGTGTAAGCTACTTAACTGCGTGTTTAAAACTGCGACCGTTTCGTAACGTGCACCTTCCACAGGTCCGAGGATGTGTTGAAACAAGTGTAATCCGGGAGAAAATATACATATATATATAAATACATATATAAACGTAATTGAGAATGGGGTTTAGTTGTATGGGAATGTATTTTTCTAAGAGGCAGGGCTTCTCTTTTAGAACAAAGCAAGGGCAGAATAAACACTTCTATTTTTGTGAATGAGTCAACACAAATTATTTCAAATATGCTCAAAAATGGTTAGAGGCGAGTCCTTGTTTTAGAGTGCAACCATTAGAGTTTAGATTCTCGGCCCAAGCCCGAGCCCGACCCAAGCCCGACCGGACCTCGGGTCGGGCTCGGGCCGTTATTTTCCGCCACATCCTCGGGCCGGCCCGGGCTGGACCCTTGATCCCATTTTTTTTTTTTTATCCATTACCTTATTATCCTATTTGGGTGGGGAGATAGCTATGCCATAATCAGAAATATAATAAATATATATATAGGCTATATAAAAGTAACAAATGTGTACAAAAGTTAGGCTGCAGTTACAAAATGCAGCACGTGTCATGCGCGGAGTCTCCTCCTCTAGCACGCATCACACCGGGAGCTTGAAGATGTAAAGAAAAAAAGGAGAATTAACTTTGAGCAAGTGTGGAGGAAAGTCGGAGGTATGGAAGCAGTTTAAACAAGTCGTGGGCAGTGACAACAATATGTTGTTCATCATTGTTTCTTTTTTTTTTTTACGTTTCTTCATTCGGATCCACTTGCGATCCGTTCCATTCTAAACAAACAGCGCAGTTTACATGCTTCGTCCTTGTTGTATTATTCTAAACAGATTTCTGCAGTTCAAACAACTCTGAATTGTAGTTGAGAACGTCAGTTATAACGGCCCACGTATTATAAAATTGTCGGGTTTAAAGCGGGCTCGGGCTCATAATTACAGTTAATGTGTCGGGCCGGGCCGGTCTCGGACACAACGTGCTCGGGCTCAGGCAGGTTCGGGCTTGATTTTTTGGGCCATCTAAGCTCTAGCAACCATATAAGGGGTATCATTGTCAATGGTCAAATTCTGGAAGAATTCTGGTTCATTATTCTGCTTCATGTACGGTATATAGGCTTAGCCTATGTTAGATGTTAAAAATATCTATTGTTTAATAAGCTTTAAACCTATACATTCCACAATATATGCAAAATAAATAGGAAGGGAAATACATTAGATTCAGTTTGGTTTGTGATGTTTTGGATAGTTTTTATTTATGGCATAACCTTTTAAGTTTAAATCCTGTGTGGGTCAGCCACTGTTGGCTGATAGTTGGCAGTTAAACAAAGTTCCACACCCTAAAGCCAACATCAGATTGGGAGTCATACTACATTATTAGCTGCAGTTTCTGATGGTTTGTACATAACCTAGTTGATATAGAGTTTAAATGCATGATTCACTTGTGTGGGATTAGAGTTGTCAAGGAATGCTGACTAAAGTAACACTGTTATTTTGGCTCAGCCTCTTACAGAAGTTAATAAAACCTTTCAGACACATGAGGTATTTCACAAGAAATGGACTAGAATGTCAACCAAATTTTAGGATATTGTAGCTGTCACTACAACTATGATGTATAATGCTGTTCCAACGTGTGTTATTAATCGTGGTGGTAGAGGAAAAGGAAGATGAAATAATCAGAATGAAGAGTTGCTTCAATCATAGAGCAATTGCAACATTTATTGAAGTGTTGGCTTTCTTGTATTGATTTTTCAACACATTACAAAAATACATATATGTTCAAAACAGCAGATGTGTACTGTTCTGAAATCACTTTTTTTCACAATGATGCACTCCCCCCAAAAAGAACGGAAACTATTTTTTTTTTTTTTTTTTTACAAAGAGTGTAAGTGAAAGTTGTGAAAAGTGAAATATGAAAATGTATTTAAAATTACAGTTGTAAGTGCTGTCACAAGACCTTCAACCAACCATGAGGATAAAAACAAAAACAAAACGTAACGTTCATGAATGTCTCAGATAATTGATTTGGAAAAGTCTTCCTGCACAAAGCATTGTTTTCCCCTGCCAAAGATTCTTCCTCTAGGAACATCTCTTTTTTTTTTTACATCCATGGAGGATAGCTTCACCAAACCAACAACAGGAAATTCATAAAAAAAAAAAAATATTAAATATAAAAAAAATAATACATTGAAGAGACCAAAAGTCAATAATGGCACCACTCTTGTTAGAAAAAAAATAACAATCTGGCATGATTCTGCAACATTACATTTCAAAAAATTGTCTTTCCATACAGTGAACAAGTAATCATACAGAAACATATTCATGAAGATAAAATCCCTCCACCAGGATAATCATACAAAAACTGCTATGGCATTTGAAAGAACATTGGGAAAAAAAACAATACTTTTATCATTTTTAAACACTTATACATATTTCATTCATGGCATATTTCAACACTGTAAACATATTGTAAGACTGAATGTCCATGTGTGATTTGGATCTCTGTCCGGGTTCCACCGTTCATTGCGTGGATGTGAAATATTTCATAGTTGTATGCCTCGTTTTAGCCTATAACTGAACTGAGTTTTCCTGGAATGAATACACTGTGCGTATACAACAGGATCTCGATTTTTGCTCTCATGCATCAACGTGTGTAAGCGAGCCGAAAGCAGCTCTTCAGCCGATCGCACTTCTCCCGTGAATTCCCTAAAACGTATTGAACTAGCTTATGGAGAGCTGCTGCGGCTTCAACATCATTTCCTTTCTAAAAAAAAAATCACAAAAAGAGGAATTTGCATACAAGATACAGCATAATCTTTTTTTTTTTTTTCTATCCAAACAAAATGGCGCAGATAAAACCTGACAATAGGCCAAAATGGCAGGTTCAACTTTTAAGATGATTGTGATGAGAATTTGAGTACAAAAATCCAAAGATGTAGTCTCAATCTCCTTTCGTGTGGCTTTGCCGTTTCCCTCCCTCTCACGCTCCGTTATAAGATGTGGCCAGTAGATGTGCGTTCGGGTACAAAAAAAAACATACTTTTCATATGCTTCCAATTTCGTTTAAATGGCTCTTCTCCCTGGTCAAGGTCTTGCTCTCTCTGTCGCTCCGTCCATTTCTTTCACACACGTCTTCATTTCTCAGTTCCAATCTTTCATTCGTACCATAGGAATAGCCCCTACTCAAGGTCCCACTGCAGCTGTGCTCAAAATTATCATAACTCATATAATCTATTTTTTTTTTTCTCTACCAGATTCATTTCAGGATGAACGATGCAGAAAGAAAAAAGAGAAAAAGAAAAAAAAAACGTAATCCCCAAAAGTCACGAACATGCACACTGTCTCAAAATCTGTTACTGAGAGTTAAACCCATATCACTTTGTGAGGCGAATGAACAGGCTTCCTTTTAAAAGCCGCTCTAATGCATGAATCTGAGCTAGTGAACTGTGAAAAGACGCCGTCGGAGAGAGGCTTAGAGCACACTGCAGAGAGAGAAGAACACACACACACACACACACACACACGCTAACACATATTGATATGAATTTAATTTGGAACCATTTTGTGGGCCCTAAGGGGACACGGTGAAGTCGACCCGGGTCGGAGAGAGATGCCACGGCAGACACGAGAGGGAGATGGAGAATGATTCCAAGACTGTTACAATTGTTGAAGTTGCTTGAGCGTTAACAAATGGCTTTTGAGTAATCAAACATGGGGTGGGGGAGTGGGGGAGATAATCAAGTGGTTCTATTAAAGCAATAATGAATGGTAGTTACACGTAGCATATACTGTGGATGATGCAAGCAGCTGGTCTTCTGATTGTTTAGTTTTAGGCCATCGTTCACGTACAGTCGGGGCTACTTTAACATATAGAAAAGAAGAATATATTTACAAAACCATAAACAGGACTGTTCTCCTTCTCACATTAATCACAAGTAGTCTTAACTTATTCAACATATTCATTTAAATATGGTATTTTAATCCTACACCGGGAATGTACTGAGTATCAGTTAAGGCTCCACTAAGTGCAACCTTTATTTATGTCCTGACTGAAGCAAGGACAGCAATACAGTAACTGCATTTTGAAATTATTCACACGCCAATATTTAAAAGGACAAATTCCCTGAATAAATTTAAAGTAAGGACTAAGTAGTAACTAAGTTAACGTAGTAACTTATCAGGTCTTTAAGATAAGATTGGATTTTTAAAATCCAGCATGATGTTTTATTGTCAGGCTGACATTCAGTGCTTTAGGCCTGTATGAGGGAGTGGATTGTAGTCCGCTGCTGCACGTTTATATAGAAAACAATTATTTTAACTTTAAAAAGCTAACTGCTTTGCACAATTTTACTCACACATGATAATTAAGCTTCCTTAAAGGAGAGAAGAAGAAAAAGAAAATTTGTATTTAGGGTGACTTCTTTCCAGTTATCGCATTTTAGAAAAAAAAAAAAAAAACGTTTTAGCACATTTCAAAACTAACTCCATATGAAATCCCACAAAGATGCACCTGCACATGCCAAATATCATTACAAAAATCCAATAAATACAGAAATTATTGCACAGTAGAAAGGCTCCATGGATTCCTAACTGATAAAATCCTCAGACAGTTTGCCAAGAAACACCAAGTTGTGCATTCCAGACAAGTTCTCATTAAAGTTTCCCTTTGTTTATATTCTCAGGTGGCAGTTTCTGTGACAAGAAAAAAAGATGAACATCAATCAGTCTCAATTTTTTTTTTTATAGAGAGAGAGAGAGAGATTATCCAGCCAAGCCCCATAGCTGAAGAAGTGGTTATAGGGATTTTGTGTGCACACGTGTGTGTCTGCATTTGTCTATGCGTGTGTGTGAGTGTTTGCTTGTGGTCAATGTAGGCTGTATAACTAACGGCTGCTGGCTTAACCTCTGTCCGCCTCTTCCAGTTTGACCTCACTGGCCATCAAATGTTCGCCATGCCATTTCTTCATGTGTTTCTCCAGCGTGCTGTAGACGCTGAAGGGCATGTGGCAGATGTCGCAGCGGTACACCTCCTTCCCAAATTGCCCGTGGGTCTTCATGTGACGTGTCAGCTTGGAGCTCTGGGCGCAGGCGTAGCTGCACAGGTCACACTTGTAGGGCCGTTCCCCCGTGTGGCTGCGTCGGTGCACCGTCAGGTTGCTGCAGTTCTTGAACACCTTGCCACAGTACTCGCAGGTGTCATTCCTCCTATCCTTAGAGCTCGGGGGCCTGCCGGGTCCGGGTCCCCGCAGGAGGTGAGGAGTGCTGCTGCCGCTGCGGCCCGACGCGCTTCCTGCTTCCATCAGCTCCCCAGGCGGGGTGGAGAAGCGGAGGCTCCCCGTCTCTGAGGAGGAGTGCTCGGAGGAGGTGGCGAACGGCGACTGACGGGAGTCTGTGAATCCCAGGAAGGGTTCTCGGATGAAGTGGCGCGAAGCAGCGTAGCCAGCCAGGAGCTGAGAGTAGACGTTCTCCGGGGAGATAAGGGGTAAGGTTGGGGGAAGCTCCAGCTGTTCCTTCTCTATCTTGATCCTCTTGTTGTTGGAGGGGTTTGGGCTGGTGATGGGGGTGGGCCGACGCTGGAACAGCCCAGGGAAGGAGTCTGCTTCGGATACGCTGATCCTGCCGTTCATCACGGGCCTCTGGTTCACCTGCTGATCCCGCTCTCTGTTCTGCTCTCTATCATTCTCTCTTTCTTCACCCCTCTCTCCACCATCTCCGTTAGGCTGTCTCTCGAGGCTTCTCTTGTTAGGGTTAAGTCTAAGGTGATTGTCCAGATGGTTGTACGGGTGCATGATCCCCACCCTGCCACTGTCACTTACTCTATCCCCGCCCAGGGGTTTCTCCTCGGGACACTGTCTCGGGCCATTCTCCCTATTCTGGCTGAACTCCTGGGAGTCCTCACTTAAGTTGGAATCTGGCCGACTTCCATTCCTCAGTTCTTCCTCTTCTTCCTCTTCCTCCTCTTCTTCTTCTTCCTCCTCTTCCTCCTCCTCCTCATTGTCCATGCCCATCCCTCCTGAATTTCCCTCCCTGCTCTTTTCTTCACCCTCTCCTCCCTCTTCTCTATTTCCCTGTTCGGGGGAGCCACTCATGGAGCCAGACTTGTTGTGCATATGTGTCTTCATGTGCCTCTTAAGCTTGCTGGCCTGGGAACAGGCGTGGTCACATAGATGACACTTGTACGGCCTCTCCCCTGTGTGACTGCGTCTGTGGACGATCAGGTTGCTCTGGAACTTGAAAATCTTGCCACAGAACTCACAGGATTTGGATTTCCCCGGGGTCTGGTTCTGACCCTGGCTGTCAGGAGGGCTGGAAGAACCGTGTCCCCCCTGAGAAGTGGGTGGCTGTGGGGGATAGGTTAGAAATGCCGGGGGCTTGGGGCCAGGCTGGAAAAGCGTGGGGCTCAGCAAGCGGTGCATGGGTGGCACGCGGTTTGGTGAGAGAGGAGGAGTGGGCCCCCCGTTATTGGTCGTGTTGCCCGCCAGTTCTCTCAGACGACGGGAGAAGTCCATGGAAGGAGGGTCCATGGGGGCCATCCGCATCACCCTCTCAAAGGCACTGGGGTGCTGGGACAGCAGCCCCATCTCCTCTGGGCCCAGCCGCTCTAGAGGGGTTCTAGGGGGTGGGGGAGGGCTGACAAAGGGTGGTGTTGCAGGCAGCCGGGTCTCCATGTACCCCGGGGGAGGGGGGTGTTCCCTGAGCAGGGGCGCAGCCATGCGGAGGAGGTGGAATGGGTTGTTGGTGTCACCGAGGAAAGTAGGGAGAGGGGAGCGGGGCAGGGCATCGCACGGGGGTGGAGGCAGAGCCATGCGGGGAGTGAGGGAGCAGTTGACTGGGTGGTGGTCCAGGTAGATGCGGATGCCGTGAGTGTGCTGGGCATGCTGAAGCAGGAACCAGGCGCTGGTAAAGGTCTGCTTACAGGTAGTGCAGATGTAGCTAGACGGCTCATCTTTGTCTGTGGGCCAAGAGAAAGAAAACCACCATGAATTTTGTAAAATCCAAATAAAATATGCTTAAATGAATCAATACAATACTTTTGTATTAGCAACCTGTGCGAACATCTGGTAAATGAATTGTGCTTAAAAGAGCAGTTATATTAACTCTCTGTTTGTGTCTATGTATGAAGGTCTTCCATGGGCTTTGTCTGTGTCAGTGTGTATGAAATACATTTTGAGTGCGTGTGTGTCTACAGGCTAATGCAGATGGCAGGTACTGCCCTAAGGCCACGACACATTATGCTAATTCTAATGTCAGCTCGGCTCTAATATACAGATCCATCTCGTCTACGCTGTCATTTCCATATGGAGACAGGGGAGGCAGCAATGGGGAGAAAAGCACACCAATGGGGAAAAAAGGAAATATGGGAGGGAGGGAGGGAGGGAGTGAGGGAGGGAAGGTGAGATGTTGCATTAGAGAGAAAGAGAGACACACAAAAGGAGAGACAGGAGAGGTGATGGAGACGATGTATAAACAGTAAAGGCCCCTCCGGTCTTAACACAGCATCCACATTAAATAAAGCTCTACGCCACTGGTGTAATAACAACTACAGTAAAGTTATTTGGTGTGACTGTAAACACACACACACATACACACACACACAAACTTATTGACAAATTGCCCCTTTAAATGGCATGACTTAATAAAGCCAAATGAATCTATCAGTCACTATGGCACGGCCGTGTCAGCCCGCTTATGAGTTATAAAAAGAGCCTCAGTTGGGTTTCATCTAATTCAACACAGGCTAGCATTGAACACAGTCCTGTGTTTGCTTGTGAGGCATCTGCATCTACTTTATCATCAGCGGCTACCGCAAGCGGAGTCGAGTTGGTACGGTGGTCCCAAAGCTTGGAGCCCGGAGGGAGAAAACTAAGACAGAGAAGTTACTTTTGCCCAAAGTCTTATGTGATCAAGAGCCCTTCCAGTAAGATGGCTGCCTCAAAGCCACCCATTGTCATGGAATGTAAAACACACATGCAGACACAAATACATGTGCAGCAACATTCTCTTTTTCACTTTTCTTCTCTGTCTCCAGCCTCTCTCACAGCGCAAATCGGTACACACACACACACACACACACACTTGTACCGTGCAGAACAGATGAGCGAAAGCTGATGTTGGATCAGTGTCTAGTACAGGAAGCTGATTTGGCGGTGTGATTGGTTTGGCTTTCCCCAGGGGACACTGGGTCAGAAACAGTTAATGAGGGCCTCATTTACTGATTCTGTCTGTTTTTCTCTGCTATTAGTGGAGCTCTGGTGTAGCCGTCACTCTTACTGTTTGTGTGGGGTGGGACATGACCTGACTCCTGCGACTAAAGCGTGTGTACGAGCGTGTGCACCTGTATGTGGATGTATTTTTGTGCTTGTATGTGTGTGTGTCTGTGTGTGTGTGTGTGTGTGTGTGTGTGTGTGTGTGTGTGTGTGGGGCGAGTGGCAGGCTGCCTGCCCGTGTTTAGTTTGGCTAGGCTTCACACGGCCGCTTGGCAGCGGAGAGCTGGACAGCTTAACAGCTTGGACGGGGAGAAGAGAGCGAAAGAGGGAAAGGAAGAGGAGGAGGAGGAGAAGAGGGGGTAAGAAGAGAGGTGGAGGGTGCTTGGGCACACACGCACATACAATGACACACACATAGAGGGTATTTACATGCCCCCGGGGACCAAGAGGGGTCTATAGACTTGGGAGCTGTGTAATCTCATCAACACACGAGGATCAATATGAAATGAAGATGTAAGATTGGGACTGGGTTTTAAAGATGTCTCTCAATTGATCAAGTTGTGTTTTTTACGTCTTTTCTGTATTTTGGTCTGCACACATGGCCTCATCAACACAAACTACCCAAATCATATACCACCACCCCAACAACCTTCCACCCCCACCACAACTATACAGCAACGCATTTACATCTCGTCATATCTTACACAGCCATGCCATATGCTGTTAAAGGAAGCGTGGCAGTTAATAGAGTGGCAGCTGATGGCTGCTGCCTAATGACGGTCAAAGACAAATTTCATCAACTTCCCAAACAAGAAAGCAAGCGGGGGGAGGGGAGGGAAACACAGAGCAGACAGGAAAAGAAAAGAGACTGGAAGAGCAAATAATGAAATCGAACATAGATAGATAGATAGATAGATAGATAGATAGATAGATAGATAGATAGATAGAGATGCATTAAGACACAGATGTCCTCACTCCATTCTTTTCCTCTCACACACACACATTTGCACACATGCTGGGAGATGGTGAACGCTGTCGCTGCTCAGTGCTCCAGCCAATAAAAGCCTTCATTAAAGAATAACGGCGGGCCGTGTCGTGCTTCACTTTGTAGTAATTACAGTCGTCTGCCTGACACGCAGGCAGGGACCCCTCCACTGCTGACCGCCAGGGTCAACTACCAGTTAGAATAGTTACATTTTCCTCTCAACGCAGTCACTGATGCTGGACCTAATCGGCCAATTTACTCTGGCATGCCATATTCACACGGACACACACGCACTATCACCCACACACACACACACACACACACACACACACAGTTCAGGGAATGGGCGTGAGATGAAAGGTTAAATGAAATGGAGTCACAGCAGGATTCTGTAATATGGTGCTGCATTATCAACTGGATTTCAGGGTTGGTCATTTTGCTGGCAGTACAACTGCTTGTAAATGCTATAGCGTGATGACATTCCCTTGAAACAGTCTGAATCTTTGACTTAGCAGTAATATTTCCACCCAGGTGTTCACTCCAGGTAGACTTTCCATTGAAACAGACAAGCACAATGCAGTCTTGAGACCAGCTTAGGAGGGCAGCTCTTTGTCCTGTGCAACAAAACAAAGGGCTAAGGGCCAGGAGGCCTGGAGGAAGTTATTAAAACATTGGCACATGCATGGAGCTGAGGTGGGCCAGTAATAATGCTCTCCTTCTCTCCTGGGTTGGATTTTTTTACTAAACCACCAGGCCAATTAACCCAGTCTTCAGAGACTAAGATCTGAGCTTTACATCAGATTTTATTCTTTCCAGATTGCCTTTTATAGCTATTATTTTGCCTTAAAAGTACAAACAAAATGCCAGTGAATGAATGGGAGCCACGGTATTGACTGTTTGCATATGGCCAGTGTAGAAAAGTTGGTGTGAGCTTGGCGGGGTTAGAGTAGACACCAGGCGTATGGTGCAGACATGTGGATTTCTGTTTAATTTAGGAATTCACATATGCTGCCCTCCAGCCTGTGTTTGATTTATATTTTCGAAGCATGAGCTCCCTCCATTTACATTACACTTACATTTTGGGGCCTTTGTCGTATGCTCTAATCCAGAGGGACTTATAATAAGACCACAGAAGAATAACAAAAATCCACAGCCTCAGCCTTCGATAAGATGAGCAAACGGGAGCTTCTCGGCTGACAGTGAACAGTGAGTGGATGGTAATGAATGCTCACTGATGCCAAATTAACTCTCGCAAAGCTCAGAGAAAAAAATCATAATTAAAAATAAGAACCATGTGAACACTAGCCCCCCAACTTCTTTGCTGTACCGCATTCATTTGGCATGGACAGTTCTACATGAAGCAGAGTGAAAAACATTACATCCAGGGGGCAAAGTTTGGAGTGTGTAGAATAATGTTGCTTTACTGCAGCCACAGAAGACTGTGTCTGGTTTGTTAACAAGCAGGTGACTGATGAAGCAGAGGATGTGCTACAGTGGATGTCACGTGTGTCTGTGTGTGTGTGTGTGTGTGTGTGTGTGTGTGTGTGTGTGTGTGTGTGTGTGTGTGTGTGTGTGTGTGTGTGTGTGTGTGTGCGCACTGCAGTGTTCCTGGGCTTCAGGTTCGCCGTGACTGCTCCAACATTCCATCAAGGGCGACAGAACGCCACAGCGAAAGATTTGCATACAGAACAAAGCCGCCCGCAGGCTAGGCCACTGGGACACAGACCTGCCCCTGCAGCCCCTCCCACACACCCTCGCAGCGTACACATGTGCACGCGCAGTCACAAGCCCTGGGAGTACGCATGTGTGCACCTGTCAGAGGTTAGCTGACACCTCTGCTGCTGGCAAAGCAGCTCCTCATTAGCATGGCTGTGATCTAGGGGTCCCCAGGGGTCCCAGTCTTCTCACCTCGCCCCCTTTGCCCCCTCCCTCTTACACCTCTGCTCCTCTCCTCCTCCTCACATCTCCCCTCCGTCCCTCCTGCTCCTCCTCCTTCTTCAGTGCTCCGCTCCCCTCTGCTCTGACGGCTTGTTTGTCATGAAGGGGGCTAATCAGGAGACATGGAGGCCATCCAGATCAACCTTGTACGTCCGTGTGTGTGTGTGTGTGTGTGTGTGTGTGTGTGTGTGTGTGTGGGTGTATGTATGTGTGTGTGTGTGTGTGTGTGTGTGTGTGTGTGTGTGTGTGTGTGTGTGTGCGTGCGTGCGTGCGTGCGTGCGTGTGTGTGCGTGTGTGTTTCACAGCAAATTGGGAGCTTGGTTGGTAAACTATGACCTCGGCGAGCAGTGGCTGACTGTCACACATATGTAGTAAAAGAAAGAGAGAGATGGAGAGACAGAAAGAAGGAAAGAGACTGCGGAGAGTGGCAGTAGCAGGCAGGGGGTAAGGCTCTCACACACTGACTGGCTCCATGCTAACTCAAACCAGCTTCGGCCTGCTAACCATATACATCTGTGTGTGTGTGTGTGTGTGTGTGTGTGTGTGTGTGTGTGTGTGTGTGTGTGTGTAGCCAGTATGACCAGCTGAAATGCCTGAGAGAGGATTTAAAGAAACAGAGCTCCTTAATGTGTTTGCTGGAAAGTGTAGGGGACGCAAAAAAATATTTTCTCTTTCACTTCCTATGTCTTCAGTTCTCTCTCTCTCTCTCTCTCTCTCTCTCTCTCTTCCTTTTCTCTCACGTACACACTAAGCACCTGTACAATGTATCTGGGTACTCCACCCTGACCCTCATGCCTCCTGGGATGCGGGTCAAATGAACAATAAAAGGGATCAGGTATCTCCAACAACTTGATCACAGGGATGGACACACACACACACACACACACACACTGAGCGGGTCCAGCTGTACAACAATGCATGAGTGGAAGAGGCTCTCATGTAGCACGACCGAGGGAGCACGATATCAAGCGATCCCAGCTAGGGCACAGGGGACACGCTGTGAAAAATAACTGGAAAGACCTCTCTGTCAGTAAAGAGCTATGACTTTTGGCTCGGCTTCTAGGACAAAGAGGGAGGGAGAGAGAGAGGGAGAGAGAGGGAGCGATAAAGACAAAAAAAAGAGAGAGAATGAAAAGAAAAAGGGAGCTCCATAAAGTGCATTAGCTAAGCTCTCTGTGGCATTTCTCTAAGCCTGACTCATCGGCATCAGCTCCTAACTGGTCCCAGCGCCTGCATTTGTGTGCGTGCGTGTGTGTGTGTGTGTGTGTGTGTGTGTGTGTGTGTGTGTGTGTGTTGGGGAGTATGTGCACTCACTTGTGGGGTCTGCTGTCTGTCATGTGACGCTGACAAATGGATGACACTCAATCGTGCTTGTGGTTGCGAGAAGATATAAGAGAGAGGAGCAAGATGGAGGAAAGGATGAAAGAAGGAAAGGGGGGGCGGTGGAAGAAAGAAGAAAAAGGAGGAAAAGAGGAAAAAAAACATGGCAGACAGTTTGGGAAACAGAAAAAGAATTGTTTTTCTTTATCACCTGCATTTCCATTTTCAATAGAATTATAACCAACTGAATCTCTCATTCCATCACATACCCATTTTACCAGGAGGGAAAACAGACGCCATACAGTATAAAATAAAAGGAACCGATGGCGTCACTATAGAACTGCAGGAGTGCAAGCATGCTGATGTAAAGGATTAATCCACCATTAATAAAGAGAATAAACACAAGGTGAAATATTTTAGAGAAAAGATGCTACAGACGAGCACAAAAACACTGAAATGTTTGGATTGGTGAGGGCATCAAAATACAAAAAAAAATGTAGCTGCTTTGAGAATGAAATGGAGACTGCTTTTGTGGACTCACATAATGTTTGTTCGAGGTTTTACATCCAAATGAGCTGCAGTCCTACGCCTCGGGAGCTCTCACTTTGTCCAGAAAGTCAATTTCCTATTCGCTGGCACTGAATAGGAAATTGACTTTGACATGTGAGTGACTGGCGAATTCTGTTTTGTAGGTTTATTAAATTTTTCATCGGATCAATCATTTTGTACAAACAGTGCGTAAAATGTATTGGGTTATTCTTCTGAATGTTTTGCCTCGAATGGTCAACTAAACCAAACAAAATGAAATGAAACAAAAGTATGGAGGTACAGTGTTCTCCTCAACCTGTGATAAGCATGTGTCATTTCGCAAATTCCTCCAAAGCAGTGTCTTCTGCAGTGACACTTGTGTTTCGGTTTTTGGTGTGTGTGTGTGTGTGTGTGTGTGTGTGTGTGTGTGTGTGTGTGTGTGTGTGTGTTTTCGGAAGCAAAAGAAAAAGTTATTTTGTGCCTCTGTGGTTTGTGATGTATGTGTGCATGTGTATATGTGTATACAGTATGTGCATTGTGTATATGTGTATACCGTATGAGTATTTGTGTATATGTGTATACAGTATGTGTATTTGTGTATATGTGTATACCGTATGAGTATTTGTGTATATCTGTATACAGTTTGTGTATTTGTGTATATGTGTATACCGTTTGAGTATTTGTGTCTATGTGTATACAGTATGTGTATTTGTGTGTGTATACCGTATGCATGTGTTTGCATGTATATGCCCATGCTCATTGTGTGTATCTCGGGCTACCATTCTGTGACAGGGTGGTATATTCTTTCAGCAGTAGTAATCGTCCCCAGCTGGCTTTTGCCCACTGGAGCCAAGCAGCCAGTCCCACTTAACTAGCAGCCCACAGGAAAATACCACCGTGGCCCTCAATGAAGCACACAGACCCTTCCAACTCAATCAGCCCGCTATAAAACTTGCCCCTCACATGCTTTAGACATGGCGTAAAGTGATTGGGAAAGAGAGCCTGAACATTCATGATCGTATTCTCTATTACTCCAGTATTAGTATCACACCATTTCTCCAGTTTAATATGTAGTTCTGGCTTTAAGTCTGTGAGAGCGTCCTGGGCGCCCAGATAGCTCAGTTGGTAGAGCAGGCGCTCAGGGTTCGACTCTGACCTGCGGCCCTTTGCTGCATGTCATTCCCCCTCTCTCTGTCTTCATCTGGCCTAAAATGCCCCAAAAATAATCTTTAAAAAAAAGTCTGTGAGAGGATACAGTGTTCTTTTTCTTTCCTCAAGCTCGAACACAAAGCAGAGGCTGCGAGAGGGCACAGGAGTGTTGCATCATTTGACACCAATTTGCAAGCTATCTAATTAGTGTTAGCTTACTAAACCAAAGTAACAAAAGGGGAGGGTGTAAAAAATAAAAATGGATCGCAGATATTTAGCTCTCTTTATTTAACTGCTCTGCTCGATCTTGGAAAAGAGGTTGCGGAGCCCATTTTGAAAAGCAGGATGTGGGTGTGTTTGAACTCTTGAAGCAATAGTTTGACCGCTTATTCGCTTTCTTGCCTCTTTCCTTCTCATATTTGCCCGTTAAATATAAGGCAACATCCGGGAGCTGGTTAGGTTAGCCGAAGTATAAAACCGACACGTTGTGGTTTTTACAGGGGGTTGTGCACCGGACTGTTTCTCGCATCGGAGCGGTGACTTCCTGGAGCCTTTTTTTCCGTTGTTTTTACAGTTTGCAGCTCAGTTTTTTGTACTGAAACAAACAATATATAACATGCTAATTAATGAGACGTAGAAGTGCTTCCTATGTGCTTGTATTTCCCAAAAATGTCAAACTTTCAATCATTTCATCTGTATGCTAAGGCTCAAATTCCACCTTAACGTAATGTGTAGCAATATGTGAGACCGCCTTAAAAAGAAAGATGCAGATGATAATTATTTTACAGTCTCTTCTGACAAATAGTTTTAATTTTAACAATTTAAGATTGTATGTGCAGTCGGGCAACGTGAGACTCTCTTTGTGTTCTCCACAGTCTACCTATTTCCCTCTCTATCTCTCTCTCTCATCTATAAGCTCCTGATGTGATCGAGTGAAGGCCGGCGGCACAACATTATTAGCGTTGCAACGGTCATGTCTCCAGGTGAATTCTGTTCTCTCTCATGTGTCCTGATACATACTCAGGTGTGTCAAAACACTTGGCTTATCTCTGACATCGAACCTCCAGTGCTCCATTCACGCACGCGCACACACACACACACACACACACACACACACACACACACAGAAAGATAGATTAATCTCTCAACATACACACCCAACACATATTTATGTAGTGACATTTGTGTGTGTGTGTGTGTGTGTGTGTGTGTGTGTGTGTGTGTGTGTGTGTGCGTGAGATGGGACTGACTTTAGCCTCAGGCCTCCCCCTGTGGGTTCCGTGTGGCTTCTCCCTCTCTCTATCCCTCTGTCCTTTCTTTCTCGTTTTCTCTCTGTCCTTCTGGCTGTTATCACGCTGATACATTTCCTGCTTCTGGCACAGCTCCTGCATAGCTTATGGTTAAAGAAAAGCTTTCATCTATCCAGTGCCTTCAGGACACACACACAAACACACTCACACCCACTCTCACACACATACAAGCGCTGGTACGGGCCGGCGCTGCCCCGCCAGACCACAGGCCCAGACAAGCTCCACTGGCACCAATCACCCTGATAACATCTTAGGCTTTATTTCATTTTGGCTTGCTCTGTTCTGCTCTGGAAAAGACAGACTCAGAGAAGAGGGCTTTCTGGAAAATATGAATTACGGCAGAATACAGGCAGAGTGTAGCCTCTTTTCCTTGAGCAGATAACTCCCCTGTCTGCAATGCCATCTATGGACATGACAGTGCAAGCCCTCTTTCATCCAAAAGGCAGTCCAGAGCAGATGTTTCTACCCTTTTCTCATTGACAGCAGTACATGTTTTATGAGTTTAAGTATAAGTAAAAAAAAAAGAGTTAACATATAACACATTCACAGAGAATAAAGGCAGAAGGGCAAGTGTTGGTTCACCCAAAATATAAAAGAATCTAGCCATGCAATAGTGTTGGGTTTTTATTCTACCCAGGTTTTGAGATATTCCTGTAATATTTCTGCCTCCACACATCCATACATTTCTGTGGTGCTCACAGCATTTAAAAATACATTTGAAATATTCAACATCAGTGTGTCTTTCCACATAAAATGTCCCTGGTACTCTGGATAATGAACAGACGGACCTCTCTGTTAACAGTCCGCACTGGAAATGGAACTACTTTCTACCAAAAAAATAGTCCCTATGAAAATGATTCATTGTGATGCTGTTTCTGAAAAGAGATGTTGCTATTCAATTTTTTAAATGTTTTTAAAGTGCATTGTTAAATGCCTTGCATTGTTGTGGAGGTAGACATCTCAGAGACGTATTTTTCAATTCAGTTCACCTCAATTTTTGTTGAACTGACCCTTTAAAATTAGATTAGAAATTAGTTCTATGATTTTGCATTTTTTAGGTTTTTTTCCCCTTCATTCAATTTTAACTGCTTACAGGAAAAAGCCACTGTGTATACCAGATTACTAAATTGTGTATCAATGTTGTATCAGTATATAACTTGTTGTTTGTACTGCTCCTGGCACACCCTAGACCCCTTACATCTAAGTGACAAACCGACATAAAGGCAGCCTACGTTCATCATGTGTTTGTGTCTAGTGTTCCCTCTCGGAGTAATTGCTGGAGACAAATAAGTGGATGAAATAGGGCAATCGTAAGAGTACCATGAAAGGCTTTCAATATCTCTTGCGGTGAAGCAGCCTGTAAAAGGAAAATACGGCCATAAACACTGTCTCCTCATTTTCTTCTCCCACAATCCCACCCAATCTGAGCAGGACACTAATAAGATAAGAGGAAAGGAACAACAGTGTAGCAAGTAGGATTACCCATGTCTGATTTGCTAACAAGCGCCATCTCTTTTCCTTTTCACAAATACTAATGGTAGCCCTCTTTTCTCCTCCCAAAGGCAAACACACACTATTTTTCTATAGAAAAACACGAGTGAACATCCCCGGTCAGAAAATTTCCCCATTCACTCCTGAAAAGGGCGTATTATATGTTGTGCATTAATGTCTGGCAGACTGCACAATAGCTGAACACACACAGACACATGAGGATTGTATCTGCACGTCCATCATGAAGACTTAAATGTTTCTCTAGAAGTGTTTCAAGAGCGGCAGAAAGGTGTACAAGTAGCTGAGCAGGCTCTTGTTCGGGGTCGTGAAAGTGTACATACACACGCATGCATGCTAATACTGTAATTACAGTAGGTTCTTTGTAAAAAAAAAAAAAAAGTACAACATTACTCAGCACTGATGATAGCACACCTGCTATCAAATGTCACAGCCAGAGAGGAGAAGCGAGGGGAAACTCGAGTAACTACTGTGCAGCAGTCAAATTACCTTGATTATAGCTATTTTTGCAAAGAACATAAACACATTCACAGATTCCCACTGACACAAGACAACTTATGGTCCATAGCAGAGAAACCATGAAGTTGACATCAGCACTTCAAAAATCAACACAAAGCAGCGTGTTTGTGTTGAATACCAAAGCGCCATCATCACTCTCCATGCGTAGCGGGGACGGGGTGTGAGGTTTCTAATGCCTCTTAAGTAAGGCTGTTAAGGAGCAAAGAGTCCACACATCTGGAAGACACAGTCAGTCGGCACATGCTGAAAGTTAGCGGTGGCGCTCGCAGTCCAAATTAGTGGCGAGTTTTATTCCCCTGCTGTGGTAGGAAAATATCAAATCTGCTGCCATATGAGTGCCATAAAGCTGGCTGTGGAGCGTTTGATGCCTTTATGTGGGAGCCCTTAAGCTGTGTGTGTGTATGTGCATGTGTCTGTGTGTGCACGAGTGCGTTTGGTGGAAGATGCAGGCCTTAATGTGAGATTGGAGTCATTGTATGCATTCCAGCATGCACACATGTTTTGTGTGCGTGGCTCTTATCTGTGTGTGTATTCCTGCATGCATGTTGAGTTTACATTTTTCGGCATTAACGTAAAAAAAATGTATATGTGTGTGTGTGTGTGTGTGTGTGTGTGTGTGTGTGTGTGTGTGTGTGCGTGCGCGTGTGCGTGTGCGTGTGCGTGTGTGTGTGTGTGTGTGTCAGGTGGTGGTGTGCATGTGCAGCTGTGCCATTTTAGCAGCTCTTATAGACCTAGTTGACCCTTCTGGATATAGCAGACAGACAGACACAAGCAGAGTCAGACGGCCCCTGGGGTGGTCTTGTCTGAGGCGCACTGTTATGGGCCAACAACTCTAGGGGCCCATACACAGGCAGGAACACGTATACTGTAATTGTACATACATACACACACACACACACACACACACACACACACACACACCCATATGTGTATGTGAACACAATTACACGTAGATGCTTAGAGACATACAAGTGGTGAATTAATGACTACAAACTGAAATTTAATTTTAATTTGTCCTTGATTTTGAAGGCATAAGCTTTCTTTTGCAGTGTTTTCCTCATGTGCTAATCGTAGGAAGTCTTTCATTCATTTGTATGTATTTATGTTTAGAAATTGCAATGGCAAATAAAGTTGTTTGCATGCAGTGAATTGTTTGCTTTTTAGATTAAACCAGTGCCTACAAGTGGCTGTGCAGGGCTTGCTGCAGACGTTTATACAGGGTGATTCATATGCAGTATCCTGCAATGCGCGTGCAATTATGCGCATACAAAAACAAAATGCGTAAAATGATTGATTGATCTTGCATGAATATTGGAATTTGTATTTATTTCTTTTTTTTTTTAAACGGCATAAAAATAAACTAAAAATAAAACAATTCAGCCTGGCTTGTGTATCACATTGCAGTAGGAAAAAGCATTCAAATATAAACCTCTAAAAGGAGCATCCTCTATACTATTTCTGAACACTATTGTCTATAAAGTCCAGAAATCTGTATAATGTTAAATTATGAAATATATTCATCTTTTAAATACCTCTAACATCACTATATCTTGTCCCCCACTTTTTCTTTTTCTTATCCACTAATTCAGTTCAAAAGTGCAAAAAAGAACACATGAGAAGGAGATACTGTATCATGAATGAGTGTGTATTTGAAATAATTTTCTCTTTTTTTCCCACAGAGGAATTAGGAAATATTTGCCACACACACACACACACACACACACACACAAATGGGGAAAATGAAAATAGACACACATGCCTAACAGCAGACACAAGATAAATTCCCTGGCAAGCATTCAAAACATTCATGTAAGAACATATAAAAACACACAGACTGCACCAGAAATGCAAAAGCATGAACGCACACACACGCACACGCACACGCACACACACACACACACACACACACACACTCACACACACCACTTACACAACTGCCACCATGTAACCCCTAATCACAACCCCAGAGCTTGGACATCAAATGAAGCAAGTTTTTTTTTTTTAAATCATCAGGAGTAATTAACGCATTTTCATATGCAAATGTGATTAATGCAAAACTACAAAGTCATTATGCAAATCGACTTTTCCTTGAGCCTCTGTACAAATATTCGCAGCTCAAATCAGGGATCAGTCTCGCCATCTTTCTTTTTTTATCTCTTACCCCTCTCTCCCTCTCCCTCTATCTCTCTCTCTCTCTCTCTCTCTCTCTCTCTGTCTCTCTCTCTCTCTTGGAGGAGAGATAATGCGTAAGTAGCATGTGAAGTTATTTCTAACTCACACAGTGTGTGTGTTTTCATGCGATGGGCCGGGGCTATGGCATTACGCCGCCTGCCTACTGATTACTGGCTGCTTGGCACTGGAGCGAGACAGGGAAGCCGGCGTACAGGGGAAGGTATGAATATGCAAAAGCCTGATTGCTTTTCATGATTAAAGCCTATTTAATATGGAAATGAGAGCAAGCCAGGTGATTAAAGGAGCATTGGGTGGTGGGGCAAAAAGAAAAAAAAAAGATGTGTGTGTGTGTGTGGGGGGCAGAGAGAGGAAAGAAGAGAAGAGAGCAGAGAGAGACACCTTCAAATCCACACCGGTGGTGAGGTGCGTAAACTGGAATGTCACAGTTATTCAGCGGCAGCAGCAGTGAAACCAGTGTCGAACATTGCAGATTTGACCTCTTTGGGCACAAACATGATTGATACGTTTTGTAAGTTACACCACAGGTTTTCATCCAGAAACCACCATGAGTCATTTCAGGTGTAAAAACAAAATCTCTCTTTGCCCATTGGCTCGGAGAAAAAAAACTGATCTTATCACGTTAAAATGCTGTGCATTCAAACACACTTTCACACCTGCAAAAACATGTAGGTGTGACAGTTTTAAAGTGATTAAGATTCTTTGATCATAAATTCGGTTCAGTATCGGTATCAAATCGAGATTGTAAGTAGCCTTCCACCAAACCAAACGACGAAACCAATGTAGAATTCTAAGCCTAATACAGTGATATATACTCCTAAAAGTGACAGCAGGGAGATCAGAGGTGGCCGGAGAGATGAAGAGGGAGAGGTGTTTGAGGATGTCGCTGTCGTCTCATGAAATATTTACCGTGTGTGTGTGTTTGTGAGTGAGAAAGAAAGATACAGAGATAGAGAGAGGGAGAGAGACGTTGTCATGATGTGACTTCGCCCTTATGTGCTGGATGTCTCAAAGTGCTCCGAGGGGGCCCGGCAGCCGTCCTGGGATGGGATCAAAGCAGGGCCAGGGTCGTCTTAGCATGGTAACGCTCCCCTAGCGACAACCTCTCGCTTGCCTGGTGACACGCATCATTCTTCACAGACATTGCACACACTCACATGCACAAATTCATACAAGGCAAACACACATATTAACATACTCTGACAAAGCCAACACATACACACAGAGTGCATGCATCAGCAAGAGAAATGCAAGTAAGAAAAAAAATAGGGCACAGAAGGGCCATTTTTCATCTACACCGAGTGTACGAGAGAGAGAGAGAGAGAGAGAGAGAGAGAGAGAGAGAGAGAGAGAGAGAGAGAGAGAGTATGTGTGTGTGTGTGTGTGTGTGTGTGTGTGTGTGTATTTGCACCTTTTGGGGTTGAATGTGCTAGCCTTGCAGCATGTTTGCAGTTTAAGCAAGCGGGCTGACAGACAAAGAGGCCAGACAGGATGTTATAAAACACAACCAGGTGAAAAAAAAAAAAAGAACTATCCAGGAGAGGAGAGGGTTAACTGTTATGCATATAGCACAAGCATTTCATGCATGCAAGAGTACATTATGAGTACATTTCTGTAAGGGTGTGCAGGTTTGTGTTATGTTGGTGCATATTTTGTCATCACTTGTGCTGCAAATATTTGTGTGTGTGTTCTGGCTGCAAAGCTATTAGTACCACATGCAAGCAAATGTGATGACATTTCCTTATGTGTGTGTGTGTGTGTGTGTGTGTGTGTGTGTGTGTGTGTGTGTGTGTGTGTGTGTGCTGCTAACACATTGGACTTAATTAGACCTAATAATGTAATCTAATTTGGTTGAAACTTGAGACTGCCTTGAGTGGCAATCTAATGTGTCGAACAAAGCTCTCCTCCTCTCTTTCATTTGGGGCTTCGAGTGCTTTCATGTCCTGTGCTCTTAGTGATAAGACTGTCTGAGTGACTAACTGGCTGCCGCGCCAACAGGCTGACTCACTCACTCACTCGCTCACTCACTAACTAACTAAATGTTTTTCCTCTGACCACCACAACAGACAAACTGCCATAGAAAATGCATTGTCTTTTTCATTACATAAGCCTCCAAATGAGTTCCATGGTTTTTATCTTCTTCTTTTAGTTGGGTTGCTGCAAAAGGCCGTTTAAAACTCACTCAGTTTCAAAGTATAACTAAACAAATGAGTCAATAAGCAAAACTCACATTTACAATCTAACAGCGATGTGCCGTCTTAACTTTTTCGAAATGAAATGCGATGACGAATTATCACTTTCTCCGTTCTATATTTTGGATTTAAAGACTTGCTTCAAAATTCCCATGGTTTTATTTTTAAATATTAGCTGTGACATCCAAAACTGCGCTGTCACATATTGTTTGTGATCTCCTTCAATATATTTTTCCCCACTGCAAAATATGGTGATCACACACACACACACACACACACACACACACACACACACACACACACACACACACACACAGCTGCTGGCCACACAGAAACTGTGCATATGTACTGATTTATGTTGTGATGACAAAAGATGTCCACACCAGCTTTAATGCTGATATCAACTAAATGTGTCTATAGTCTACAATGATCTGTGTCCCACAAACGTTGTCCGTTTAAGGGACTTTTCAAAATATGAAAGCTTAATCTTTAAATGTATACGGTCAAAACGGAATTTATGTGTGATATACAAAACTACATTTAAACTAAAGTCAATGTAAAAGTCTCTCCTTTCACACTAGTATAACTAAAGCATAAAGTGTCTCTCTTGTGTTTTCTGTGTTTTACATTTACTTCATGTACTTATTTTTAATTAGAATAGTATTACAATACTAATGTGTGAATTTTACAGCATAACAATGTTTACTGTCTTAAATGTGCATTCATATAATATGATATAACGCATTTAAAAGTCCACCCTTTACTATTGAAGTCTCTCCATACCAGTTTAAGACACTGTGGTGACCAGTTTATATGCTAACTGTATAATCTTTTGCATGCGATTCTGGCTGGTAACTTCTTTAATACAGCCGTCTCCCTCCTCTAACCAAGTCCCTCTTAGTCTATCGGAGTCTGTGTAATCCTGGATAGTCTTCCCAGCTCTCGGGTGTGATGGTGACTGTCTCCTCTGATAACTTTGAACTGGTTTCCCTGCAGCGCTGGCAGTCTACAGGCCTCAACACCCCACACCCCACCACCACCACCCCACCCACCCCCTCACAGCCAGATGAACGGCCTTGCTGCTTTATTAATCCCCTTCTCCTCACCACGCACACAGATGAATTTTAATCAGCTTTCTTAACCTCTTTTTTTTTTCATATGCTGCAGGATTTCTTTACAAACGCTTAGACACATTGCAATCACACGAGCAAAAAAAACACACATACACACACACACACACACTGGGGGCGGCTCCTCTATCACCTTTTTCCTCGCCTTTCACAATTGGTTTCAGCTCAAGAAGTCCTTCAGGCCTGCCAGTGTGTGTTTGTTTGGTGTGTGTTATTTTGAGTGCATGTGTGTGTGTGATATTTAACTTAGAATGGAGCAGAATAGACATACAGTGCGGCTCTCACTCACTCTAATGAAATCATCTCAGGCTACATTAATCCCTCCTGAAGGCCACTGTCAAAATAACAAGCAGCTGGAATTCTTTAAAGAGAGCTATCTGTCTTGGACAGGTGAAAGATGTGTGTGTGTGTGTGTGTGTGTGTGTGTGTGTGTGTGTGTGTGTGTGTGTGTGTGTGTGTGTGTGTGTGTGTGTGTGTGTGTGTGTGTGTGTTTTTCACACCTACGTGTGTGTGTGTTTAAGACGTGTGCATCTATACTGACAAGAGAGCTCCATTGAAAACTTAGAGTTGAGCTGCTTAGTGGTTCTTCTAACTGCCTCCTGGTTGAAATGTACAGTGTGTTCCAGTCTCCGTACCTCCTCTCTCCCGTTTGGGACAGATCCCCCTGGCCGGCGTCATGCTCCTCTCCAGATCCTCCTCTCTGCCGGGGGTCACCTGGATGCCCACCTCCACCGGAATGGACCCTCTGCCCAGCTCCAGTGACCTGGCCCTGGGTGAGATGGGAATGCCCGTGAGTCCACCATTCTCCCCAGGTTTGGAGAAGGACACCGGTCCGCTTCGGGGGCCCCGGCACAGACGGCGCTTGTGCTCGATGAAAACCAGGATATCGCCCAGAGGGAAATTGGTTTGGCACTGGCCGCAGGTCAGCATGTCATGCTCCCCAGGGCCCACTCTCCGAGGGCTGGGAGTGGACAGCTCCGGAGATGGAGATCCCGCCCCTGAATCATGATTGGCTTCTGCTGCAGAAAAGGACAAAAGTAAGTGAAAAATGTAAATCTTTCTTCTTTTTTTTCAAGTTAAAGTGAGAGTGAGAGACACAGGCAGAGATAAAAATACACAGCGTGGTTTAGTCATTCCTGATAACATTACCTGATAAAAGCCATATCTCCGCACCACACGGGATGATCATTACATTCACAATTGTGTCACTTTAATAGCATAAAACAATGCTGCCGTAAAGCTATTTCGCCTAGACAAACACCTGCACAGCTTATCCAGAAGAGATCTGCGTGGGTGGGACCCAGCACATACACTGTATGTATGTTTGTCTGTGCTTCTGTGTCTATGTGTGTGTGTGTGTGTGTGTGTGTGTGTGTGTGTGTGTTTCTGTGGCCAGGAAGCTATTCATCTCACAGTGCAGGCTGGGTTTCCGGTGAGGGCCTTCGCTACACTACACCAAGCTGTCATAGCTAGACGGCTGCCTTTACCACGTGGGAGCCCCAGCTCTATGCAGAACAAAGTATAGCGTAGCGGAGGCCACATCCACCAGCATGTGTGTACGCGCGCGTGTGTGTGTTTGTTCATGTTATCACAGAATAAGACAGAGAAACGAAAAACGAGAACGGGAAGAAAAAAAAAACATTAAGATGTCTGAGTGTGTGTGTGTGTGTGTGTGTGTGTGTGTGTGTGTGTGTGTGTGTGTGTGTGTGTGTGTGTGTGTGTGTGTACATGAATGGAGCAGCACACAGGTGAGTTGGAACACGGCATTCTCCACAGACAGAAAATCTATAAAGCCAAACCTGGGGTCCTGTTAAGAAAGTAAATCTCATTCTTCACAGACCTGACACGGTCATTAATAACCATTACACATTCTTACCCCGTCCCCTACCACCTCTCTAAGGTGAAAAACTGTTATGCATATAGCACTTACAGCTTAACGTAAATCCCTCATGGACAACCTCCCTTTTTTTTTTTTTTTTACACTATTCTGATGTACCAGTATGAAAATGTGTCCTCTACTGAATAGCCCGGAGGAAACCTGAAGCTCCAGAGACTCTAGGGGCGTCTAAGTGAGCGGGTACCCAGGGAGAAGTGTTGATGCCTGGGAGAAGAGCATAGCAGCACCTGCCTGTCTCCTGCTGTTCCTCCATTTCTAGCACCCGCATCTCCCCACCCCTCTTCCCCTCCCCTTTGCCTCTGTTCTCTCTCTTTCTCCAAACATGACACCCTAATAATTGCAAAGATTAGACAAAGAGGGTGTGCTGGTTTGTGTGTGCCTGTGTCTCGGTGTGTAGTTATCAGAGCAAAGATCCTAAACTCTCTTATCACCCATCTCAAACTGCCAGGGCGGCGATGCTCCTCTAAACTCCCAGTCATAACTGTCAAACCGTGGTAGATTTCCGGCTGAATATTACACACTTTTGAATATTTCTGATATTTATTTGCAACTATGAAGCACCTCCTAACCACCCAGCCACAAACACACGTATGCACGCATGCACGCACTCTCTCACACACACACACACACACACACACACACACAGGTTCCAGTCCACTCACTTCGCCCTGGAGTGATGATCCAATGCCAAATATCTTTTCTCTAAATGGAGATGGGTTCCTGGATGCCTGCCAAATAATTTCCATCTCATAATCTTTGGCGGCAAAGAAGGAACACAAACACATATTTACCTACAGTTCACAGCTTGTGACCATGATTCACATGAAGCAATGTTCCAGAGTGTTCACACAAGCCGAGTAACTGTGCGCATGCATGTGTGCATTATGTGCAATGCATATAAGTAGTACTATGCAGGAGATCTCTGCTAACAATATGGCGCGCTCTCATTTCCGTTGAACACAAGACAGGTGGCATAAGAGCCAGATCCTCATCATGTGTTAAAAATGAGAAGAAAAAAAAAAGGCAACATCAAGTCAACGAGATGACAGACTGAGCAACTGAATTTGACTTTATCGCTACGAGAGACAAATAGAGTGAGGCCTGTTTTCTAATCTGTGGTTGGGTAACATTGCCTGGGGGCAGAAGGCAGTAAATTAGTAGGTGTTGTCACTATGCCACTGGAATATTAGTCGGACATCTTATGAAAACCGCACCCCTCTCTGAAACCTGCTTACCCGTCTATCCCGAGGCTCACCTGTGTGAGAAAAAACCAGGGGCAAGAAGGAACTGAACATGGAATGCTTGAAGGGGTCTACTGTGGACACAAACACACCGAGATGGAAACGCACTAATGTAGCCTATCATCTTGACAGACGGTGTCTAATTCTCTCTGTATAAACTCCTATGTGAGAGGAACATGCTTGATAGGTAAGGGAGCATAGCAGACGCACTGTCAAACATGTCAGCATTGAGAAGGCGTGATGATAGCAGTGAAACCCAGCTGTCTAACATGATACCACACATACTTTATTTCTCTCTCTTGGTCTCTCTCTCTCTCTCTCACACACACACACACACACACACACACACACACACACACACACACACACACACACACACACACACACACACACAGCTATATTCACCAAATGACAGTCCTGCTACTACTGCCTTATCAAGTGTGAGTTAAGTCAGGCAGCCTTAGAGCACCCCCTATCAGTTTGATGAGGAGAGAGTCAGTCAGTCACTTCCACTGCTGCTGCTGCTGCTGCTGTTGCCGCTGCCGCTGCACAATGTGTACCAGATGGGAGACACAGCTGAAGACAATGGGCCCCTTTCACTAATATTTCCAGTTGTGTGAAAGGTCGAGAAATATATTCAAACGCCCGGCCAAGAAGTACTTAATGAAGTTACAATGTTTTCAGAGGCGAGGAATTCATTTGCACCTTCTTCTTTTTTCAAGTGCAAATATTAAAATGTTTGCCTATACAGTTGGATTAGTTTCATTGCAATTTTACAGTCATGATAGATACATGATACAGAAAATGTGACGCCCTTGTGAGTGTTTTTCACAGCGGTGACCAGGTAAAACCAGCTAGGTAGGTAAAACATGCCGAGGTGCATGTACACAAGGGTTCCTTTAATGTCCTCTGACTTTAATGCCCCTTAAAAATCCCACTAATGCCTAATTATTGTGTCCGTCCTTATGTGTTCTTACAAATGTGCGATGAGTCTTTTTGTTGCTTTCATTGTTGCCTGAGGTAAAGGTGAAGGCAAATTAAATATTTCCAACATGGTTTGACAAGTTCTATTCTGCCCATAGTCGAATATAAAAACGGAGGAAATGTAATTTTGCTGGATGTGAAACATTTGCTTTTATTTAACGAAGTGAATTTGATGAGATTCTTCTATGCGGTGTTGAACAGAAAACTATTTTCCATTGAGGCTCGAGTCCTGACCTTACACAACATTTCAATACCAGCTGCACACTGTGTTGTGCTGGTAAAGGCAAAGTAAAGGCCAGGGGCACTCATATGACAGTCGGCCATACTGTATGGGTTCAGACCTGTCTCCCTTTCTTTGTTTGTTTTCACCCTTCCATTTTCTGAGCTAAAAACGCACGCACACACACACACACACACACACACACACACACACACACACACACACGTGTAAACCCCATAAGGAAAGTGGGGTAAGATTCACGCTGTCATCAAAAATAAATGACACCAGCAACGTTGCAGATGGTTGCAATCAAAAATTAAGACAACAAGCGGCCTCGCTTAGCCTATCCCTTTTCTCGGCTGCGATTGCCAAGGAGTGCTGCAACAGTTTGTGTTGTGTAAGGCCAGGCCTGTGTGTTTCATTATCTTATCACCATTTAATCTGTAGCAGTCTCATTTTTTTATCATAAATCTTAGATTATTAGTCTGAAAGTGAGCAAAATACGGCTCTGCAGCTGACTGTGCCTGTGTCACTAAATCGCTATAAATGACTTGCAAGCTATGAGGCATGACATTCAGGGATATAAATCAAATTTGCCAAAGAAATGTAAAGAGATATACTAATATATATATATATATATATATATATATATATATAATTTATTTTTTAAAAGAAGAAGCTTTATGGCATTGCAACATTGATTAAATGTGTCCAATGGTACTGAAATATCGAAAGAAAATCTGAGAACAAGCTGCAATGGCCTCACAGTAAATCATACGTCGTTCACCAGTCATCTCCTGTGAGATTATCATCCGGTTACCACAGTGTGTGTGAATATTTACTGTGGTGTTGCAGTGCTTACGGTGGGTTTCTCCCCCCAGTGTTTGACAGCCATATGGTGCGAATAAAGACGAAAACATTAACTGTCTCACAAGTAGCATGCCAATTCTGAGAGTAAACAGTTATCACGAGGCGTTGCCATGGCTGGATCCAGAAAACAATTCTCTGTAATAATTCTGATATTAGGAAAAACAATACCAGTCTCTAAACAGGGAAGGGCCCGTGATACTAAACACCGTGTTGTTCCACGTTTTAATGCATGAGTAATTCAGAAGGATATCCCTATCATAGGTGTCTTTGTCATGGATGTGACTCCAAGCTGAATCATTGACTAAAGGAGCCTAGAAAAAAGCCTAGAGGGGATGTTTGCCTTAATAAAACAAAGGATGAGCTGTAAACTGAAGGTCAAACTTAACTAAGACAACATAGTTTGTTACATGTGAGTTGTTAGTGTTTGGAAATTCATGCAGTTTGTATTTGTGGTTATGCATTTTGAGTAGGGCTGCACGATATGAGGAAAATATCTAATTGCGATTATTTTGACTGATATTGTGATTGCGATATGATGCACGATATTGGAGGGAATGATCATTTGGATGATTTTTTCGAGGATCTGTACCAAAAGAAGATTTTTTTTCTTTAGCCTGTAGGATACAATTTCTAGGCCAGGACGTCTCTTCATACTTAATTAAGAAAGGTTTGACACATATTTTGCCTTTAACAAATATTGCACCCCTGTGCAATTTGGATATTGCACTAACCCATATTGCAATTTCGATGAAATTGCGATTAATTGTGCAGCTCTAATTTTGAGGGTGCATTTTTTACAGTATATGTGTCTGTGTGTGTGTGTGCCTGGCACATTCTAGTACATTGTATGCATTCATTGCAGTAACAGTCACTTCTTGTACGTCCCTTGTAACATCTGGCCTGGCAAGTAGATCTCCAGAACATAGTCTTCCACTAAGCCTGACCAGAAATATGCTGATATTCAGGTTCTCTGTACTTCCACGTAGAGTATGACCTATACGCTCCTGGCTGCAGGGCACGAGGCTGTGTTTAGTTTCACTGAATAACGTCTGATCTGACATGTAGTTGATGTACGCTTAGCACGCTGCAGAAACGATTTATTATTACTTTTGTGAGAAGACACCTAGGGATTGGTCTTGACAGCTGACGCTGAAATGTTGTACAACCACTGGACCAACCTATTGGCCAGGTTATGTTCAAAATATTAAGCATATAAGCAATAATTATTTGTCTGACAATAACGCTGTTCATACTTTCGCGAAGCTCTCAGTAGATGTTGACTTAATCAAATTATAGTTTGATTTCCCCCCAGCGCTCCTCAGATCCTCAGACCTGAGGTGTGATTCCAGACCCACCCAGCTTATGGGAACAGCCCACAGTGACACCCAGCCTCCAGCCATTTAATGATAGGTGCATTAAAAGCCATTCCGTCCATCACAGCTACAGATGTGGTGTCATTATTAAGACATGTACCAATGGTAAACATGGCTTAGGCGTTTTATGCAAACACACGTGCATCTGTGCACACATTAGCACAGATGCACATTGTTCTCGTAGAGAGAGGAAAAACTGCATATAAATAATGAGGAAATGTCCTCTTTTTTTTTTTTTTTTTTTTGCTGTTCAAAGTCCAGTTTGGGCTTTTGATCTGCATGATAGCATCAAAAAAGGAAACAACAAAAAATACCTGCAGGGCCTTCCTTAATCTTGCACTTGGGCCTCTCAGATCATTGCAGCCACAGTTCAGCGAGCAGGAGACAGTGTGTAGGCTACCATGTAAGAAAACAGGTAGAACCAGATTCAGGCCCAGGTGGCGCAGCGTCTCAGCATCCTACACTGCACTCGCTTTCATTGACCTCCGCTGAACATCAAACATTTGTCAGCATTTGCAAACAGCTCAACTTAAGTTGTTGTTTGATACTTGAATGTCTCTGCGTCATCATAATCAGCGGTGATTAAAAAGGATTTCCAAAAAAGAAAAAGAAAAAAAGAAGCTCCAGGCAAGAACAGATGCACCCTGGAGACATGTGAACGCAGCTTCAGCTCGGACAAGGAAATTAAGACATTTAAGGCTAATCTGTGACAACTAATTATCAGTGTAATTATGCAAGTATCTACATTCAGCAGAATATGTTCAGTTTGAAGAATTTGCTGAGTGCACAGCAGGTGAACTAATTTGCACACACACACACAAAAAAAAGATTTCAAACAAAGTGACCCATGACTGGAAGCACAGAAGTCAAATATTTAACTGATTAGTCCAAATCTGCACCAGTTCTCTAAAGACAAAATGGAAATTTGCAAAGCGTTGCAATCACTTGTCATAATTCATGCAGGTAAATGTTGATCAGACACACACATGTCTGAGGTGAAACTGCACAGTGGTTACGTTAGAAATTGTGCAACAGTCGTGAATGTAACGAGTGGGGGGATCAACTCGGTCTCCACCTTAATGAACTGGCAGGCAGTGACTGTGACAGCGGAGAGAATAAACTGTCAGATCAATATCCAAGCTGGATCAATATTTGTCATCTGCCTAAAAATCTGCTGAGGATGCACCGTACTCCTTCAATTAGGAAACAAAAAACACTGGTTATAGTAAACATTTAGATTTCAGATTGCTCTATACGTTTTTAAAATTACCGTAATATAATAGGAGGAGAGTCAGTGACATGAGAGAGAGAGAGAGAGAGAGACGAAGGGAATGGGGTAAATGATTAGTCTAAATGCTAAATGTGTCGGGTGGGACGGAATGCGTCGAACCCTTTTCAACACAAAACAGATTGGCCAAAGATTACATCATGAACTTCTGCAATGAATTACCCAGATTAGGCCTCTATGAAATTGGATTTAGGCAAAGCAGAGCGCTGGGAGATGAAGGTTAGATTGATATAATTGATTTGAAATTGGATTATGCGACTTTTTAATCATATGCCCACAAAGGAAAAAAAAATAAAATAAAATCCTTGCCTCAGATTTAATCTGTGCAATTTAATCACACTTTTTGGTCGCAGCTCTGAAAAGCTTCAAACTAAGTGATGACCCTCCGTTTTGAAATATCGCATTAATACAAGCTCAGACTGTCGTTGCCTTGTGTGTGGTGTTTTCTTTTTTAGGTGTGATTTTTGCAAGCGGATTTTATTCATCTCCACAATTTCACAATTTTTGTGATGTTCTTCAAAGGTTACCTTAATGTGTAGAAAGGCCTTTATGTGTCAAGAAAAATGATGTTAAGAATGTGTGTGTGATGGAGTGAGAGCGGAAGAGAAAGTTTGTTTTTTTTAAATAAAATAAAAAATACATTTAAATTAAGATACAAGTTACCTACCTATAGATAAGTCACAAACAACCGTATTTAATGCATATGAAATAACTTGAACTTAACTTGAATTCGAAATAGGTGAAATGTTTAACAAAGTACACATAAATACACAAACTGCCACATGTTGCAATATGATGTGAAAAAAATCCAAATTGTGTTGTGATGAAATGTTGCATTACAGCTCGCACGTGTGCACATGCAAACACACACACACTCTCTCACTCTCTCTCTCTCTCTCTCTCTCTCTCTCTCTCTCTCTCTCTCTCTCTCTCTCTCTCTCTCTCTCTCTCTCTCTCACACACACACACACACACACACACACACACACACACAGCCAGACAGTCCCAATGTAGATAGCCTATCATAAGATCATCTCTAGTAAAGTCATATAAAGCTGCGAAAGGCGCATTTGAAATATCACTGAATTGTGTTGATACATTTTAAAAGGTGTAATACAACTATTATCAACCTAAACAATTACTTAAATTCAGCCTAATAAGTAAGTAAAAACAAACTGCATAGTACAGTGTTCTCTCGCGTGGTAAATGTATTTCCACATGTCAGTTATTGTCTGTAATTAGCTGCTTTGTTCGGCGCATTTTCAAAGACTAAACAATGCATGGATTTATATCCAAATAAATACTTGTATTTTGCTCTAAAAACAGCAATTAATAATAATGACAAACTATAAATCATTTAAACCAGTATACTTCATCATGTATGAGAAGTCTTGTCTCAGGAATGAAACTCACCCCGAACTGTCTCCCTGTGCGTCAACGATAAGTGCTGCGGGTTCACCTGCTTGCGGCGGGACATTGCCCCGGCATTTACTCTGGCATCGCCCGGTGAACGGCACTTGGAGTCGGCTTGGACCGTGGTGTCGGTCCTCTCTGGCTCGCAGGTAACCAACCTTTCCCTCTCCTAATCCCTGTGGGCTACTATTCACAGTCTTCGGCTGCAACTTTGATGCGCGCTCGGACTCGGGAGGCGTGGAGTCGGACAGGAGCGCAATAAGGATGGAAGACCAGTTTGTCCAAAATGTCCCGCAGCGTCTTCGGAAGAAGCAACACCTGGATTGAGGAAGCCAAAGTGTAGTTTTTAGGAAGCAGTTGGCTACAAGCGGCCGATGATGATGATGATGATATGAAGGCAGGTATGTCTGGCAATGACCTTCTGCAGATAAAACAAAAACAAAAATCCTGGACTGCCCACCTCTGCAGACACCGTGGTGACAGTCAGATGAAGTACAGAGCACTCCGCTGGTGATGGCTCTTATTTGGCTCCTTTTCCCTTTTCTTAGTTTTAATGATATGATTATATCATCTGGGGGGGGGGGTCAAATGGCTGCTGTTTATTCTAGGATTCCCTACAGTCCTTCCATTTCAGCAGCGGTGCGCTAAAATGACCCTTTGGCACTGACTCCTCCTGCGCGTTTTGGCATCGGTGCGCGGAACGGCAACTCTTGGCTCTGGTGGCAGAAGCCTCGTTGATTGAGAGAGAGAGAGAGAGAGAGAGAGAGAGAGAGAGAGAGAGAGAAGGCGGGCAGACAAGACACCTCCTCCTCGTCCAACAAGCAGAGGTCCAATGTTTCCTAGTTCCCTACAGTGTCGAGGCTACTTCTTGTTGACTCACACGATGGAAGCATTTGTGTGTGTGCAGACTATACGCAGCCTGTGTTTTGAATGTGTGTGTGTGTGTGTGTGTGTGTGTGTGGGGGGGGGGGTTCAAGTTCATGTGCCTCCGTGACGTTTCAGACACCACAGGCGCGTAAAGGCGGCGCACAACACAACACAACACGCGGACACTGAGGGCAACTAGCGGTGGCTCTCCGGACCTCAGCGCTATGGGCTCCGTACAAAAAGAAAGTATCACTCATCAGTCGTTACTCATTTCAAAGGCGCTGTCACACTTCCCTCTTCCAAACGTCTCCATACCTTATCGGCTCTAATGGCCATTGCATCCAAAAGACCATGATGAAGAGTCTTATCATGTTTCCCTTCTCTTTGTGCCTTTTCCCTGTATGTTTTCATCAGTTCATTCATTGTTAAAACTCTTTTTCCTCTCATATAATGCCATCTGAAATACCAGATGGAAACTGTTTTACCATAGCTGGAATATCAGGACCACCCACACCTAATAGATCAGATTAAATAAACCATGTCGGTCAATCTGGGTTCAAAAGGTCACCTTTAAGATAATGAATATTTTTAGGTCATTGTGGCATTCCATGCTGTGTAAACGATCATATCACACTGCTGCACATGATCAATATACAGATAAAACACCTATTTCCTCACATTGGATCAGAGAGTGGGGGAAAAACAGCAGGCTGCATCTTTGTTGTTGGGATAATTTAAACATGTTGTGAGGCAACAGTACCCTCTGTTGGCACAGTCAGGGCACATTACAAACCTGTTTAGGGGGTGAAACATTAACACTGCTTTATTATACTTTATTCTTATTTTTAGAATGAAGCCTCCTTAATTTGCCGTTTTACAGTTCACAATGTAAGAGAGTCCTTGCAGAGCAGATAAGGTTCACTCAGAGGCAATTAATGGCACTAATGGCCAATCATTCCGCACATAATTCACTGTATTCATTTAGATCAGTGTATGCACATATAAGTGCTTTGTACAGGCTACAGCTCAGCTAAGAACACATTCAAGTTTCTTTTTTCCCCCCTACCTTACCATACAATTCAAACCTGCTCTGTGCTATAATTTGGTTAAAATACGTTGTTAGATAAAAGCATAAAGCCTAATAAGGCCATTTAAAGTTAACACTGTCCTCGTGGATCAGCAGGGACGTGTGCGGCTATAGCAATGCATTTCATAGTCAGCCATTAATAAAACATGGTGGGCAATTTTAAGAGCATTAGAAGTTTGATTGCTTCAGGGCAGGCCTAGGGGACTTTCAGGACAGTAATTATTTATATAAATGAAATGTCATCTCAGCTCTGGCTCAAGTAGACATAACCTCAGCAGACTCCACATGGAAACACTATAGCACAACAGCTATCTTTCACAGATAGGCCCAGCATGTTGTCAAGCATATTGCTTTGACTGGAGCACGTAAATTCCGTGTGGGATATGACATGAAATGTCTTCGCGTTTGCATTGGGCCAAGAGAGCAACAGCAGTCGCGAACACATTGGATGCTGAAGGAAAAACATTATCCTGAGTTCACACACTCTCTTGCTATCCCTGCTTGCTGCAAGCAGTTTCTTGATCCTTACCCATGGGTTTCTCAATAATGCATCAATGTCTCCATTATAGCTTGTATCCGCTGGATCCGGGCAAATGCAGTTTAAGCTGGGGTGCACACATGGGCTAATGTACCACAACACGCCTTGCTTGTGGACACAGGAAAGGTTTTAAGTCCAAAGTGTTGCCTCTAAGGAGACATGCATCTTGTGTGGTAAGTGCCATCGCTGAGTCGGAGATACCTGAACACACCGCAGGGTAAGACATACACAAGAGATGAGGATATGCTGAAATGAAAGTTTTGTCCAAGTAACAAGAGACATGTTGACATTTGAGGCCTTTTTCCCCAAAATGATTCAGGCTTTAGGAGAATTCCAGGTACTTACAGTATAATTTATGTTAAATCATAAAAATGAGCCCAGGGACAAAGTTCAAGTAGGGGAGCTCTTGCACATCAGTGGGCAATAGTACATGCATCTTAACTGGTCATAATTCTGGGTCACAACCTTCATCACATCCTTTTATCTTCCATTTTTCATGCTTCTCCCATCCGTTAACTCTCTAAAGAATACCAAAATTGCATTAATATCTTAAAATAGACCATCATGTATGAGGGGAAAAAACTGCACTGAACACAAGTGTTTTTAAGAATGAAAACAAAAGTATAAAGTGTTGAGGTTAAGTAGCAATTTGATGTGTTTAACCACAACAGGACTGTCATAAACAATGAGAGGTCCACTCCAGGACAGCTCATGGTAATATGAATATTGCTCTGGGATTTGCTTATAGTCAGTGCTTCATTATGCAATGTTTAATATTAATAAAGAAAGTACAAGTATATATTATTCATAAGCTGATTTATTGTGGTTGATGCTTGTGTGTGTGTGTGTGTGTGTGTGTGTGTGTGTGTGTGGGTGTGTGTGTGTGTGTGTGGGGACTTGAGTGACAGATTGAGATGGTCCCTTGCTACGGGCAATACAACTACAAGGCTCTTACTTTTCTACAGGACACATCCTGACAATTTCTCCCACAGTTAAGAGGATTTGTCCGAGCATGAGTGAATATATAATGCATGCAGATTCCATTTTTTCTTATTAGGACGAAGTAAATGATTCAATGCTGGCTGTCCTCAGGAGTGAGGCTGGGAGGGGAACGAAGAGGGCACAAGATGTTAGTTGTCGTCTGCTCTTACACTGGAACATTTGAGGCAAACAAAAGTGATGATGAGGTCTTGTTCCTATCGAGTGAAGGGATCATATCATAAATTGCAAAAATTAAATATTTTCATAAGATTATTGCACTGTATTGCTCCCTTGCTGTGCAAACAATGCTGCTCCAGTAGGCTTTCTGCATTTCATAGCTGCAGCCTACATGCATACTAGGGATAACCATGATTTTTGACTTAACGTGGTAAAAAGCATTTCATTATTTCTGTTTTAGTCATCTCAAAGTTTAATTCATGGTCAAGATTGACTGTGACATGTCAACAGTAACTCGTAAAACAATGTTTTGTGATATTCCTTTAATGTTAAACTCTCAGCCAAATTCATCTGATTTTTGGAATGGCACAAACGTGTATCTTACAATATTAAACAAAAAATATTTATTTGATTTATAAAGATTTAAAAAAAAAATACATAGTCTATAACCCTCAAAAGACAATGGTAAATTGCTTCCATTGATATATTTATATTTTTATATTTAGTATTCAAAAGCTCCAGAAACTGTTTTCCCTTTTAACAAAGACCTTACATTACATGGTTTCTCAAATGATGGTCTAAACTAATCTCTAATCCCAGTCCCTCTTATTTCCATCCTGCCACAAGTCATTTTGCACCACTGTATGTCTGAAATAATTATGTTTCTATATATTTAAGGACACATGTCTATGATTTTTATGGCTACCTGCTCAAACTATTCGAGTGCAATGCAGCCCTGAGGCCTGAACACAGACCCACATAGTCTTTTTAAACAGATATGTGAAAATCCAGCATGAATTGAACATTCAACATATTATCTTAAACTATTCATAGAGTGTATGCAAATGTTGTTTATGTTTGTGATTAGCACGTTGAAGCCTTGTTCAGAAAAATGCTTTTTATAGACATGGTAAGCCATAAAAAAAAAACAGTCTGGCTGCCCAAGTCCATGAGTAATTCATTGTCTCCCTCTAGTGGATATTATTGGGAGTAACATATTTTTTAAATCATACTACCTTATCATTCTTCATATCTTGTTTGGGGTTTTCCAGTAGCGGGAATAGTAATTAAAGCGTTGAACAAATTAATTCAGCAGAGGAGCGGTAAACATGGATGTAGAATAACCAGAGACGGTAGTAGTAGTAGCATAGAGAGTATATAAGAGTATATAAGAGTAGTAGTAGTAGTAGTAGTAGTAGTAGTATATAAGAGTAGTAGTAGTAGTAGTAGTAGTAGTAGTATATAAGAGTAGTAGTAGTAGACGACGACTCACTTGATTTAACCACAGCGCATGTGTATCAGATGTCCTGCGTAATGACGTCTGCCAACAGTGTCTAACGTCCTCCATAATGGTGGTGCCCTTTACAATGGGGACTGTAGTGGATCACTTGTTAGCCAACTTCTTGTGAATAACTGCGGATTATTAACACATCTGTCTGTTTTGGGTAATTTACTCCGACGGCTACATGTTAAAGGTAAGAGTCGTGTTTCATTACAAACAGACGGACGATAATCGAGCTGAATTCTAACTAGTTTTGACTGGGCGCAGTGCTCCTAGCCTTAGCGGTGTGCAGACCTCGAGCAAAGCAAGTTTTGCTAGCCGAGGCTGCTAGCGAAGAGTATGACTTGGTCGGCCTAACGCTAGCTGTCAACTGCCTTTATTTCGAAGTTGAGTTCAGGTTAGCGTGTCGGTGTATTTAACTGACCTTACCGGCGTACCTTTTGGCCTAGCTAGCTATACACAATCGATTTAAGCCCACGCATTGGTGGTTATTGGTAACGTTAGCTAAGCCAACTTTTAGTTGTCGTTAGCTCGATATTATTGAAGGCTAGCATGCAGCTTCGTTATGCTAATACCATAGACAGTATATAATAGGGAGAATACGGGGAAATTCTTCGTTGTTTTTGAAATGCATATCAATGTATTAGCTAGTTATGTCACATACTTAATGTTTTATGTATGGGTATCGATAGCCTTAGTTTATGAATGAATGGGATGGTGCCATGCCAAACCCCTACTCTTAATAATACATCGATGTGCCAAACATTATCGTTACGTTTCCCGTAGAATCCGTCTCCTCTTTCTGCTTTTCTAACTTGAGGACTTCCAAACTGTTTGCAGCTAGCTTAGTAACGTTAACATCTCAATAATTAATAAAGTTTCAGGATTTTCACAGGTTGCCAAAAAACTAAACTATCCCCCGTTTCTTGACAATACATTCTGAAAGAGATAGCTACAGAACATGGCGTGGTGTTCTTGCCTGACAGTCTGCAAAATACACCTACCCTGCTAGTATTCAGGGGAAGTTGATAGTCTTGTCTTTCAGTACAAATGTTTTTTAAATGATGTTAATAACTGCCATCTTGTTTTATGCATTGTAACCTGGCAGTCCAGTACAGCGGGTCCATCCACCGTTGCCTCTCCTCAGCCAATGAAGGAATTCAAGGAGAACTTTTCAGGCCAACTAATCCTGGACCACATTAAGCCATGCTGGTACTGGGACAAGAAGGATTTAGCCCACACCCCCTCTCAGTCTGAAGGCCTGGACCCTGGCACAGAGGCCCGGTATCGAAGAGAAGGAGCCCGCTTCATTTTTGACGTGGGGACCAGACTTGGCCTGTATCCTTGATTGATTAATTTCAACACTGAAAAAACAAATGAATATCTATCTTAAACGATAACCCAATGGACCTATTTCACAGCAGACATTTTTGACTTGTCATAGTAGGAAAAGCACAGCTGAAGTTGATAACCTTAATGATGGCTCAATTCCATCAAGTGTCCCAGTAAGCTATTTCAGTGAGTCAGCATGCACAGTACCAGGGCCTCTCCTAAGGGGGATGCAGCCATCATGAATGGTTTTGAATACACCTGTGCTTTTCCTACTATGACATGTCAACATGTCTGCCGTGAAAAAGGTCTTTGACCCTTGTTTCAGTTAGTTCCTAATGAAATACAGTAAACCTTTTTGAAAAAAGTCCTGCTAAGCTGTGGCTTTTTCCTCCTCACTTTTACAGGCGTTGCATTAACATTTTGTTGTAAAGACATGCTGGTGAACAGGAAGCAACAGAGAGTTATTGTACATTAAGATTATAACGGCACAGTCAAAGGGAAACCCTCTTTTGTCAGGGTGGATTTTACATAGCTGCTCATGAACTTGACTTGCAAGTAACTGTCAGTGGTTTCTGTAACATCCTTGACTGTTATCAGACACTATGACACACTGGCAACTGGCATCATATACTTCCACCGCTTCTACATGTTTCACTCCTTTAAGCAGTTCCCCAGATATGTAAGTTCAGTGAATGGTTACCCTTAGTGTTCTCCCTTTAAGTGGACTAAATGTGTGGGACTAATGTTTGTTTGTTTGTTTGTGTGCGTCTTAACAGGTGACTGGTGCTTGCTGTCTTTTCCTGGCGGGCAAAGTGGAGGAAACCCCAAAGAAGTGTAAAGACATCATCAAAACAGCCCGCAGCTTACTGAATGATGTGCAGTTTGCCCAGTTTGGAGATGATCCGAAGGTGCAGTTTTTTTTTTTTTCTTCTTCTGCTCTGTGGTTTTGAGACATTACACAGTTTGTACATAGTTTGATCCAAACAAGGCCAGAGTACAGAGCCTCAGAAACATCAACTTATTAAATGATGACAGGATGCAGTGATGCACCTTTTTAAAGTTACTACTAAAGGCCCAGACACACAGAGCCGACGGCCAAACGTCGGCAGAAAAGGCAGTTGGGCTGATCAGTCTCCCCAAATTGGTCAAAAAAGTGCCTCGGAACGCACAAAAGCGACGAGACGTAATACGTCTCCATAACAGCAGGCAACGCTAATCTGTATTGTCGCCCAAAAATAAAAACCGGCAGTTAATAGGACCAACGCGTCACGTGGGTCTTGTTTCTCCGGAAATTCAAAGACAGACTGTCATGGCGGCTTGTTCAGAATACGATCTCATATTGTACTAAAATAGTTCACCGAAACGTGTTTCTGAAAACATTTTAAGCGTGAAATAGGCCATGCAGTTGCTGAATCTGTCTTCATTTCAGATCGACAAAGGTCAGTTTAAAAGATTTTCGTCAGATTTTGAGAGACTCTAGTCACGCTCATTCCGCTCCCGTTTCCGGGTTAGCACTCCACCAATCAGATGGGTCATCTGAGTCTGAATGCCGGCAGTGCCCGCCTCGCCAATTATACATGTCACATCGGCCAAAATGAAGTACAACGGCACGGAACACACCGAACAGACTCCAGTCACTGACCTCGCCAGACTGTCCAACGGCCGATTATCGGCTCTGTGTGCCCGGGCCTTAAGTATGGTAGATGTGATGTACAGTAAATGCTCCAGATGTGCCATGTGTGTAAAAGGTGGAAAAACATTTTTCTAGGTGGAAGTTTGGTGCCCTGGGTAGTGAGTTAGCCTTTAGTCACCCTGCTTCTCACCAACAGGGATAGTTAACGTGCATGTGTTTGATTTGACAGGAAGAGGTGATGGTGTTGGAGAGAATTTTACTCCAGACCATCAAGTTTGACCTGCAGGTGGAGCACCCTTACATGTTCCTGCTGCGCTACGTCAAGCAACTCAAAGGTGAGACGGGATAAGTGGGATCCACAGAGGGTGACGCTTTATAGCTATAGATATTTGGAAAGCTTATGGATCTTTTTTTTTTTTTCTCTCTCTTTTAAAGGGGAAAAGAATAAAGTGTGCAAGGTGCTACAGATGGCGTGGACCTTTGTCAATGACAGGTGAGCAGGTGGCATGTAAACTATCTTCATATCACAGATGACTTCCTCTGTAGTGCAACGTGTCATGCATAGGACACGCTGTGTAGTTAATACTCTCTCTCACTCACCTAACCTGCTGGCTGGTAAATACGTGCATCATTGAATAGAGATGTCACAAAAGATGTAGTCTGAAGTGTTTTTTTTTTTGTTTTTTTTACTTTTATTTTTTTATAAAGAATGAATTATATGGGTGTGTCATAGTGGCCTAGTGGTTTAAGACACATAGCACATAACCGCACCGTCCCCGACTCAAATCCAGCCACGGCCTTTTGTTGCTTTGTACTCGTTTGTACCCTTTTGTTCTTGTGTGTAACCGTGTCGCCTATGTCCCGGGCAGCCTGTGCACCATGCTGTCTCTGCAGTGGGAACCAGAGATTATTGCAGTAGCCGTCATGTACCTGGCCGGCCGCCTCTGTAAGTTTGACATCCAGGAGTGGACCGCCAAGCAGTCGTCCCGCCGCTGGTGGGAGCAGTTTGTCCAGGACGTCCCAGTTGAGCTGCTGGAAGGTACATTACGCCTCGACACCTCCTGGCTCTCCTAGGGCAATTAGTTTAATCTTAGGGCTGTGCAATCAAATCAAAACGTTAATGGCGATTTACGATTTCGGCTCCTAATGATCACAGTAACAGAATAATTGAGAAAAACGATTATCACATTACGTCTGCAAGTAAACTCTTACTTTTTCAACAACAAAAAAGAAGGTTAAAATGGGAAAAGTATTAAGGGAAATGTCGCAGCTCTAGGTGTTTTCACTGTGATGGGTTTAGCTTTTTCACTGTTTTTTTGAAGTTCAATAAAGGCAACACCTTTCCAAAAGTCAATGAGTAATCGTGTTAAATAATTGTCATTTCAATAAAGACCATAATAATCGTGATTATGATAAAAATAAAAAATGTTCCTCCATAATCGAGCAGCCCTATTTCCTCTCCTTTCAGACTAGTCTGAACAAAAACACGTCTTTGTCTTCCAGACATTTGCCACCAGATCCTGGATCTGTACTCCCAGGGAAACAAGCCCATCCCTCAGCAGATACAGGAGAAGGAGAGGGCAGCTGCTCCGCAGGTCCCCGTTCCTCCAGCCCCAGTGGGACTGCCACCAGCCCCCAACCCTCCTCCCCCACCACCGAAGAAGACTTCCCCTCAGGGAAGCAGCCCTGCACGCCAGCTCAAACGCTCACATGTGAGTAAATGCTTGAGTTGCATTGTAAAATGTCCAACACAACTCGCGTATGTCTTTACCTTGATTCATAGATCAACACTCAACATAACCTACCTTAAAGTGGGAACTGAGCATTCATGTTTTTTATGTATATTTTCTTTCTTCAGACATCCCCAAAAGATGAACCAAAGGCTCCAGGTAAGACTTTAGTCAAACGTCATGCAGGCAAAACTCTGCTCATTAAAATACCTCGTACATTTCTGTTAATACACTACAATACCTCCAGGAAACGTTTGCTAATTACCATGACACCAATTTAGATTAAAAGTCTTGGCAAGATTACAGCTATATATGCCCTGTAGATTCTAAGTAGCTGGGATTAGTATTTTCCTGGCAGGTTTTAGGATTTTATGAATATTCAAGCCTACAGCGAAGTTCACTAATACATTCACTGAATTAAAAAAAAAAAAAAAAAAAAGAAGCTTTTGCATCGTTGTTGACTGGTCCATTTTAATTCCCAGAACAAGTTGGATCAAAGATTCCTAGACTGGAGAGCCCCATGCCCCCTCTGCCTACATCGCAGCCTCCCCCAGGTAAGAGTGACCGTTTACCTTCTACCGTCTTCTTTTAAAGGTGCTCTAAGCGATGTTGGCTGACGTCACTTCTTGTTGACGTTAGAAGTATTGTCAAACAAAACGGAGGCTAGCTCGCCCCTCCCTCCTCATCCCGTCCCCTCGCTTCCGCGCACTGACCCCCCCCCCAAATCCTTCTTGTCGGTTATTGGCTGGAACTCTGTTTATGTTGTGTGGTGCAGGTCGGCCAGTTTGTTTTTGTTGGCGTTTGTGGAGCCTGGGCTGTCTACAGACACCGCGGTTTTTTACAGTGTGTTCAGGGGACAGGCAGCTCGAGGATAGTGAGGAGATGTTTGCTGTATGTGACAAAAAAATGTTGTAGCCTAAAAAAACACGTGACATCGCTTAGTGCATCTTTTAACTTGTGAGGAGTTAGAGTTGGTGTTAGTTAGAGAATAGGTACGTGCTGGCATCCTGTCGACACCCCGCTGTCTGTTTGCGTGTGCCATCAGATAGGCCCATGATAAGCAGCCAGGACCCCCTGCCTGAGACTCGAGCTTAGAAAGCAACGCAGTCTTTAGTCCTCTGTCTGCTTACATAACCAGCAACTCGTCTGGACATTGTTTCCCGACACACGCATACTCCTAACCTCTCCCAGACCAATCTGATTAGTGCCTGAGCCTGATAACGAGACCTCCTATGTGGCTGAAGCCTGGCAGTCTTGGTCTGGCTGTGTGCTCACAGTCGGGGAATGGAGAGGTTATTAGATGTCACGGGGGGGAAGAAATGAGTAGCCTCGTGTTTTTTTTTCTTTTACAGGAAAGATGCCAAATGTTTTTTTTAACAAGTTTGTTTTCTCTTTGTCATTTTCTGTCGCTCTCTAGAGCGCAAAGCCCCAGCTCCGGCCCCTCCCACGGAAGCCGAACCATTACCGGAAACGGCTCCTCCTCCGCCGCACGCTCCACCTCCCCATCAGCCCCCGCCCCTGCCCCATCGCCCTCCTCCGCCCCCGCCCTCCAACTACATCATGTCCACCACCAGCTCCTACATGTCCGGAGAAGGCTACCAGAGCCTGCAGTCGATGATGAAGACGGAGGGTCCCTCCTACGCCCCGATGCCGCCCAGCTACGCACCCCCAATACCGCCGTACCACGTCTACCCGCCGCCTGCGGCACCGCCTCCGGGCCCTCCTCCTTCCAGCTACCCGCCCCCCAACTTGGCGCCAACGTATCCGCCGCCGGGCTACAACAGCTACCCTCCGCCTCGCATGCCGCCGGGCCACGTACCCCCTCCAGTTATAGGTCTGCCTGCTGGGTATCCTCCGCCCCCCGTGCCCCCAGGACAGTCACAGGTGCCCCTGCCCCCTCCGCCCGGCATGCCCATGAATCACGGTGGGTGGATGAGATGAGAGTGAAACAACAGTCCCTTAAACTGACTCCGTGCAGAGCCGCAGCTGGAGATGCAGTAGAAACAACCAGGAACTCGTGTTAATCGGCTGGTACAGACGGAGAGCTTGTTCACCTCCAGTATGACTTTTGTCGATGAGGTTCTTAATGAAGGCTTAACAACAAATAGACTTAAAAAAGTGAGTTCTGGACAGTATTGTTATGAGAACCTGAACTGGCACTGGAAGACAGCAGTCTCAGTGGCTTAAACATGTACAGGATGGTACTTCTAGTTCCAGGATCTTGTAACAAACACTGTCCACTCGTTGTTGTTGTTGTTCTGGAAATGTACCAGGAAATATTAGCACCCTGAAACTAGTTTTGTCACACATGCTCATTCATTTCTTGTGGAGTGATGAGATGTTCTGTGTTTTTACTTTACCTTTTTTTGAGTAGAACAAAGATTGACTCTTATCTTTCCTTCTATATTCTGTCACCTTGATTGTCTTTTTTTTTTTTTTTTTTCTGAATTTCCAGTCCTACCAGTGTCCTTTCCCCTGCAATCTTGTTTTTCGTTTCTCGACATTCCCACTGTTTTGCTGAGAGGAAAAAAAAAACGCGTAATAAAATCTTGATGGTTGTACCTGCAGTAGTCAAAAATAAAAAGGACTATCACACTTGAGACATGTTATTAAATAGTTCTTTCAAACGTACTGTATATCCTTTTGTCACATTACTTTCTACTCTGAAAACACAGCGTTCATTTTACTGCACTGTCACACTTATTCCCTGTCTCCCTGTTTTGTGTGAATGTGCACAGCAGACAGTATTACATGTAGATACAACAGAAACCCTGTCATCAAACGCACCATGTCTAACACTGGACAGACTAAGGTATATTTGTACATATCTGTTCTTTTCATTTAGGCATATTGTTTTGAGAGTTTCAATCCATATGTGCCTTAGTCAGGTTTCTCTTCTGTTTTCTGTACGCAGCTTTGGTTTTGTGTCCGAGTGGCATTTAGGACAATAAAGGCCTGCTCTTTCCTACTTTGAACGGAGTGGTGTGTTTTCAATCTGTATAAGGTGAAACCTTGTAGATCTCGAAGTTGTAACCAGATTCATTGTTTACAGCAGTGGTTCCCAACATTTGCAAATTTAATTATAAAGTTACAATATATAACCAACATACAACCATTTGTTATCCTTTACTTTAATCCATACTGAGCTTTTTCAAGTGTGTGTGTGTCTGTGTATATATCTATATAGATATAAATATCTATAGATGGATATCTATCTCTATATATATATATATATATAGATAACTATTTCAACTGCGTGTCCATTACTTTTACGGTTGCTAACTATTTCAACTGTCATTTCTAGCTAACTATTAACATTATCCATTACTTTCAGCTAACTGTCAACTGTTTATCTGTACTTTGGGCTTTTTCATATATATATATATATATATATATATATATATATATATATATATATATAGCTAACTTTTTATCTATTTAACTAATAACATTTATCCATAAACTATTTTCAACCATTTATTTTACTTTTGCTAACAATTTTAACTTTTATGCTCGCTAACTATTTTTCATGCACTATCAATTACAGTTGGTGTTAATGTGTTATAAGCTATTTTATAGTCTATAGTTCAACTGACTAAGGTTGATGGGTTATTGTAAATGTACTTAGGATTACTCCAACGTGTAATACTATTTAGCTTTATTTTCCTCCTTAACTTAAATGGAAATTATTTTTTCTAATCCAATCACAATTCTATTTTTTGGTTGAGTTAGATTTATTATTTTAGCTGTTAAAGTACCTCTGGTTATAAACAGACTGTAGGTTAGGAACATAGATGTTGGGAATTACTCATATACATAACTTGATAGAAAAGATCTGCAGTTTGACATCCAGTACTGTACCAACAGAGGGCAGTCTAACTCATCTACTGGAGAAAACTACAGGCCTGCAAAAAGGGTTGCTTCATCAAACAAAAAACAGCACTTCACAGTATCATTAACCAACTTTGTTTATTTTCTCCCAAATATTTCTAAAAGTGGCCTAAATATTCCATGTTTTCTTCTCACCTGCCAAATATTCATCTTACCAGTGAAATTCATGAAAAGAACTTACAGCCATGCTAGTTAGTACAGGAATTGACATTTACACTGTAGATTCTAGGATTCTGTACTGTGGGTTTAGCATTTAGGCACAACAAAAGAAACACTATAGCGGTTTAAAAAAAAGAAGAAAAAAAAAAAGACAGTCGGGTTCCAAATCAAAACACCATGCAGAAAAAAATGTGGCACATTTTCAAATCAAATGCCATTTATAAAGTATTCAAAACTGCATCATGGCTTCAAAATCAGTTCCTAGAAAAAAGGACACTTTTTAAAAAACCATAACTTGGATTTATTTGTGACCCCATTGTTTGAGAGAACAGAGGTGCACGGCGGGCAGCCTCAGAAAATGTTCTAATTTGGAACAAATAACACCAGAGATAGGGAGAGCCTGAGCTGTCAGTCACTAAACTTGGCCATCAAATATACTTTACAGTTTGAGTACACATGATACATTTAAAACACGACTGTTCAGTTACTGATAGCGCTCCCGTCTCTGTCTGACACCTGGCAATAAATACTCGGACAAACAGCATTTGTTCATTAAGAAATACTCGTTTTTTCAATGTTAGTGTTTTCAGGAGACATCTAAGGGAAGCCCTATCTCTCATATTCTAAGAAAGAAAAAAAAAAAAGATTCAACTTTGAAGAAACATGCGCTGCATAAACACACCTGCTGAATCCACAGAGAAGGACTGAGTTAAAGCAGCTACAAGGGGTTTTTAACTGGTTATGAAATCGTCTCCATTTAATACTGATGCCTCTATACATACATAACCAAACGGGACCATCAGTGAGAAGACTGGCTATTTCTATATAACGTGTTGGCTCAAATATAAGACGTTTTTTTTTTTCCACCCTGGTATACATATATCTAGGGGGGAAAATGTCAATATACATTCACAACAGCAGGTGCCGCCAAAAGACGAGCCATTAAGGATGACATTCTATGGGAGGAGCCGGTGGAACCAGAGAGTAGGAGTGACAATAGTGTTTTTATGGCCGAAGGACAGAGTAGTAACCAAGCCTGACCCGAATGCAACAGCCGTTGTGTTTTTTATGTCCAACCCGTACCATTTAATGTAAACTGAAGCTCTGAGTTTGTGTCACACTGTCTGGATAGCCTTATTATTACGTGTTAGAAATAGACCTAACAATAGACTACAGTTCATTTTCATTTTTATTATAATTACAGTAAATACCATAAGTAGTTCATTTACAAATGTACAAATTACATTTAACTTAATTTTAATGTGACAACTTAATCTAAGAGATATTGAAAACATGATTTTATTTAAAAGATATTAAAAACAACAGCCTACGTAAGTTCATTCAATGTGTTTTTTTTTAATCATTATTTTCAAATAAAATGAATTATTAGACAGGGTCATCTTATGATCAGGGTCATCTTATATTCGGGCCAATACGGGAGTTATTATTAAGGCCTGTCTCCTAGTCACAACATTTGTTTTTCCTACTATGGCCACGCCAAGACCCGCCCTTCAATCACTACTATTGGCCAGACGTCCATACTTACGCAAGGTAACGTAACCCGATTTGTACAGGTCCTATCCCCTGACCAATCGGCTATCCTAACCTTAACCACCCGAGGTCAATGCCTAACCCCAACCAATCAAGCTGCTATTAAAGGGCGGGTCTTGGCGTGGCCATAGTAGGGGAAAAGATTTGGCCCCCAGGTCCGATTCACTGCTAAATTAGACGAAACAAAATTTTTCCAGGCAAAGTTTAACAGTGAATTTAGAAGTTATATTTTGTGGTCATGGCTGATACTGAGGCAGGATCAGGAAAGTCTAAAAGAGAATAATTGACCGAAGAACAAAAAAAAAAAAAAAAAAAAAAAGCTAAATGGGATAGTGATAGAGCACGGGTGAAAACACGAGTCAGCGTTGGTCAGTCATTCAACAGCTGGAGAGAACTGCGGGATTTCAAAACCGATCCTAAAATTGTCCCTCTTCCTCTTAAGACAGGTGTGTAATATGTCCATTTTATTCATGAAATACATTGCAGGGCGTAGTCTTCCATTCATTTATGAACTGAAAACACTGGTGCCCAAAACTAAGTTAACTTTGTTTCACATCGTCATACTGCAGTTATTAATCTCACAAAGCCACAAATAGATACATTACCTCATCACTACGCATCCTGCAAACAACTGTGTTTAAGAAAAGATTTTTTTTTTTTAAAGCAGCCATATTATGCTCATTTTCAGGTTCATAATTGTATTTTAAGGTTGTACCAGAATAGGTTTACATGGTTTAATTTTCAAAAAACACCATATTTTTGTTGTACTGCACCGCTCTCTCTCACTGCTGCAGATCCTCTTTTCAGCTGGTCTCTGTTTTAGCTACAGAGTGAGACCTCGTTTCTTCTTCTTCTTCTGTACTATCTTTGATTGCACTTGCACATGCCCAGTAGCTCAGATGTAGATCATGTCAGCTAGCTAGCTCCACAGACAGTAAAAGAAAGGCTGTTTCTACAACTTCGGTCAGTTACAAGGCAGGATTAGCTGGGAGACTTCTAAATGAGGGTGCACATGTAAGTAGTTCTTTTGTAGATTATGGTGAACTTGTGTGTGTTGTAGCAGTGCTTTGCTATTGAGAATGAGGTAGCATGCTAGCGTTAGCATGCTAGCATTAGCATGCTAACGCTAACGCTACGAGCTAATGGTTGCGGTTAGCCTGCTCGTTTCGGCTTGTGACGTCACAAGCCGTGCCGATTTTGAACAGCTCACCCAGAGACTGAAGGCAGGACACATTCAGAAACTGTATCTCACTCTAAACAGCATGGGTGGATTTTTTTCAAAGTTTGTATGTGTGTGGAAGTACCAGAGACACAACATAACATCCCAAATCCCAGAAAAAGTGATTTTTTCATAATATGGGCACTTTAAGTAAGTTGCGTCTTTCTTTCACTCGCTTCTAAAAGAAATGCACGGCACGTGCTAGCCAGATCAACATCTTTACGACACGAGGCGGCGGTGCTCAGGGAAACACTACCGCTTGTGTCCACAGGGCTCCAAAGAGAAATGAAAAGTTCCTTGTAGTTGCTTTAAGAAAAGTAACCTTTTTCATCTACTGATATATAAAATGATAAACAAGAATTCAGGAGCAATCCAAGAATGCCATCCAAACTGAACTTAGGGTTTAATATTTGGCCTTATAAAGGTTTAATGGGACAATTGGCTTTTTGTATGGATTCAGCAAATGCCTTCAGCAGTCTTCAACCGAGTTGTAACCAGGTTCAATAGAGGAAAAGAGGATTCACAGGCAGATGCTACAGCTTCAAGAGAACCATTCAGTCTCCTTCCACACACACATGCACACACACACACACACACACACACACACACACACACACACACACACACATGCACGCCCACACACAAACGCACGCACACGCAGTCACAGATGGGCAAAGCTGTAGCCCTCCCAACCTGAGAAAATGATTGTCGAGCATGCACACAGCATACAATTTTACTTAATTTCACAAAGTGAGAAAATGATCTAACCATTAGCCCCTGGAGATGGTTTGATTCAGAATGGCCTTGATATATTTTCAGAGGTTACAGAGAGAAGGAATAATAGCAATTATTCTGGAAAAGAAAAAAGAAAAAAAGAAAACCCTGTTTAAGGACAGGTCATGTGCTTTTCAAACTAAATAACTGATCACATGGCCACGCTAGAATACAAAATAGATAAAAGTAAAAACAATAACAATGAAGTAGTGCTATGGTTTTATACAGAATATACACAATTTAACAGTGATCTCTAGACTTGTATTATCCTTAGACTTGATGAGCAAAAGGCGCTAGGTCACAGTGGGTTTCACATTAGTTAACACTTTAGAACGCTAATGCTAGTTATACTCGTTGACCACTAGGGGGCGATACATGTGACAGGAGCTAGGGTCTCTATAGGAGGTACTATCAAAACCTATCTGAAGATACCGCCGTAAATGTTGCCTTCACATCCCAGCAACATGTGAGGAGATTTCTGCCCTGGTCTGTGCTTGAAACCATGCCGTATCGTTAGCCTAATGTAGCACAGCTATGCTCTAAAGGACTAAAGGTGGTGTGTGTGTGTGTTTATAGCGTTTACAGAGAGAGATCATTGTGTAGCTGAAAGCCTCCACATCCACGAAGAAAAGTGGCGAATCAGTGAAACTAGCTGCCAGTTGTCAACGCTTCATAAGCTCTAAAAGAGATGAAAACATGTTGTACACGTAAAGGTGTGCATGTGAATAACAGAACTAACAGGTCCGCTCAGTAGCTATTAGCCAGTCTAGTCTTAAGAGAGTGGTTATTGAAGGAATGCTGGGTGCTGTAGGCAGTAGGGAGCACGGCATGATGGGTTGTGTAGGCGCAGGTAGTAAGAGGTGTTTTCAGGTGAGTGTAGGTACTGTAAATCCTGATCTCTTTCTCTGGTTGCCATGCTACAGCGGCCCTTTGAACTGGTTCCCAGAGAGGTGCTGTCTAACGGACAGCTTTGATCCCGCTGCATCGCCCAGCTTTCTCCACACCACCTGCAAACAGACGCAGAGAGAGAAGTTGGAGAGGGGAAGAGGACATACAGAGACAGGCACACATAGAGGCAGAGACTGAAAGAGTAAGGCTAGGCAGCGGGGGAAAAAAAAGACTTTCTTCTTCAAGAGTCAAAAAACTTCAAATGCTCACAGTTTGACTTTGAGCTGCAAAGACTACACACACACACACACACACTTTAGCAGAGCTATCTCTGCTCTGTGGAGTGAGTGAGAGGGGGCCCCCAGGGGACCCTGGTGATATTACAGAGGTACTATTGTAGTGCTCCCCAGATTCCTGGCCTGTCACATACCTCTGCAGGGCCCAGATAGCCCCGCTCTCCTTTTCTCTCTAATCAGCCGACCTTTTATCCGGGGCCTTTCAGCGCCAGCCGAGAAAGATGGAGAAGGATGAGGGGGGGAGGGTAGAGGAGAGGAAGAATGGAGAGGTGAGGCTGAGGCGCACGGGGGTGTTCTTTTCCCTGCCGCTCCAGTTTAATTGCCCTGACAGCTCAACTACGAGCCTCTACTTTGGGCTTCCAGTTTAGAGCTGGCTTTGGAGCTGAGGCGAGGGAGTGGGAGAGGGGAGGTGGAGAGATAGAGAGATAAAAAGCAAGGGGGAGCGCTGTGGCCGGGGACACTGCTGCAAGTGTCATTCCGTAACAAATGAGTCTAGATGAGGCTTCCTCATTAGTGAAAGCAGCTCAAAAACTGACCCGATTCGCACCCATTAGAAGAGAACAAAAATAACTGCCCAACAGACCGACAGGACAAACAGGAACATCGTGGACGCAAGAGAAGAACTGTCAGGGAAGCAGGGAAAGGGTTGCACTTACGTTGCACATCTCTCGCACGATGGCCTTCTCTTTCTCACTGAGATCGTCCTCGTAGTCCTCAGGAACCTGCTTGTCCAGGTTCTCGTGGACCTCCAGCACCTGATGACAAGTGCCATTTTATTTTTATTTTATGTTATATGGAGCAAAGTCAAAACTTCAGAAGTGTCTGTTCCAAACGGGGTTTTTTTGTTGCGTCTAACATCAGTTTCTTTCACTTACAAATGCACTTGTGCACTCATTTAACTCTGAAAATGTTTTATACTTGAGTCTGAGTATTGTTTTCATCACAAATGGATTTATTTTGGAACAAAAAGAGCTCAATTAGGGCTTTCCAACAATATGCAAAACCAATAAACGTTCAAGCATTTTAAGCCCTGGTTCCAGACCTCTGAATCTGGAGAAACAGCTGACCAATCAGAGTGAGCAGTAATAAAAAAATGGGAACCTCATCTTCCTACACAGTTAAACGAAAAGATAGTACGCAGCAATAAGTGGGACTGAAGTCAACAGTACAAAACAGTTTGGGGGAAAGAAGACGCAAAGCCAGATTTCAACTAGTGTAATGGTGATCAGAAAAATGACAGTGAATGTAGTACCTTCATGGCGTGCACCACGGCCTCAGGCTTCTGGACGCAGGACAAGTAGCCTGTGGCAGGAGAGGACTCGCTGGTTGGGAGCCGGCCAGTACCCTGGGGGGGAGAAGTGGAAACATTTTTTTTTTTTTTACAGTTTTGTGTCATTCCTCCCACAGTAGTCAGTGCAAGAGCATGTGCAAGAAGGTGAGAGAGAAGGGGCGAACGGCGACCAAGGTTAAGACGCAGGTCTACGTAAACCCACAACATCTGGTAGACACGTCAAACTCGTGTCTCGCCACATCTGCGGTCACACAGGGTTTAACCCAGGAGTCAAATCAGCAGCAACTCACTTCTGATTTAACACGAGCGATTTCTTGTACTGTAAGCACGATAAAATGCCATCCCTTTTATTCCAACTCAAATCCCCTCTCCTCCCATGTGTCTCTCTTTTTGCATTCACCCCGTATTCAACTCGCAGCCAGGTCTGCTACCTGCACAGTGTGATTTAACCTGGTGTGACGGGAGCAGCCAGCCAGGAAAAGGACCAGGGGGTTGCTTGACTCATCCTACCCCCTGGTTAGTTCCAGACAGTGGCTCTCTGTTAGAGGGACACAGAGATCTCTGGGACACACACAATGGCACCATTCACTGTAAACCTGGCATCGAGGGCCCTGCATAAGACACAGCTCCGTGGCCCTGGTTCAATTCTCCGCTCACTGGTGATGCGTTTGTCAGCTCCCTCCGCACCCGCTGGCCCCATTTAGGTGCCAGAAAGAGCCCACACAACCTAATAGCACAGAGATAAAATAATAATCCCACTGAAGCCAAGAGGGATGTTTTGTGGACTTTGCCCAACACTCTATTCACATCACGTCAGCCACATGAAAAAAACACTTTCAAAATTTCAAAAGATTTCGCTGGTCCTGCAGGCCTGACAACTGTTTGTATTGAATGTAGTGATGATTATGACATTTATTTATTTCCTCAGATAGTGAAAGGTTATCAATATGCCTAAACTGTGAAAAAAAAAGAAACATAGCAGGGGTTTTGCCCTTTTGTTTTCATGTAGAAGTCGATGTTATCCACACAGTTATGGTATTAAAAAAGTCAAACATGCCCTGATAGTATGGAGATGAGTCGTCTGCCATTATGTATTTTATTCATGAGCATTCATATAAAAAAAAAAAAATCATGGACAAAATGAAAAGGTTAATATGAATTTGGCTGTTTTTGATATTAAAAAGGTTGCACGCTCAAAAGTCCTTTGAATGCACCAACAAGAGTTTCCAAAACACTCCCTACATGTAACTTCATTCAAAAATGCTTTATATGAATGTTTTATATTTATATTAGTGCCAATAAGATAGCTGAAGTGTAGTATTGATACCAAAACAATAATTGTTTTCAATGTGTGTAAATGATCAACGAATAGGTAAACAAGACAAATTTGACCATTTGACATCCATTGCCAGTTTTTGGCGTTCTGTGTAAAAAAAAAATACATTTGCTCAAGTACTTGTTAGTTCCCTGAGCATTTCAATGTAATGGTACTTCTACGGCACTACATTTCAAAGGGAAATGTTGAACTTTTCACTCCAGTACGTGTATTTGACAGTTGTAAATTGCTAGTTACTTTGCAGATACAGGTTTTGCATACAAAACGTGTGATCAGTTTATAAAACACGATGCATTGTTATATATTAAACCACCCAACAGTATATGAAATAGTTCCTTCACTTTTACCAGCTACGACATGAAAAGACTTGCTTACACAGTAATCAATCAATAAAACAATAATGTAACAATGTAACACAGAGGGCATTCTGCTGCATAATGAGTACTTTTACATTTTATACTTTTTTTACATTAAGGTTTTGAATTAGAGTTTTCTGTATCTGTATTATAGTGCGGATCGGGCCGCATTTTTCTGTCCGAGCGTCCGACAGAGCCGTGACCGAACCCGGCCCAAGCCTGACAGGCATTAAGATATTTCTGTCCGAGCCTGACACAGTTAAAATCTAATTTTTTTCTCATACTAATGACACATGTATGTTTGTTTGTGTGGAAAGCTTTTATTAAGCAACTGTAGGAAGGCATTTGGAAATGTCAACAGATGAGCGCATCAGCGCACACGGGGCACCAAGCGCACGTTAACACAGGCACGCACCTACATAATAAGCTTTTTTAAATTTTAAATGTTCAATGCCCTATCGCGCTGATGTGACCAAGCCCGACCCGAACCCGGACATCATTTCTAAATATCTGTCCGAACCCAGCCCGACAGGCTCGGTTCGGGTATCCATCCTCTATTTTGAATGCAGGACTTCTGTTTGTAACAGTGTATTTTTTACATTGTAGTATTACTATGTTAACATGAGTACGCTGATTTATTAGACCATGCTAAAATTAACAGATAGTGACTGACTGGAAGGTGGAAGTTAATCAAAAATTGGGAAATGTCTGCAGGACCTTTATTTTGTAGGATAAAATATGCAAAACCACAAGCGAGTCCCTTTAGAAACATGGATCAGAGTGATGTGTAGGATGGTAGATATTTACTGTGCGACAGTCCACATTTGTGGGAAAATGATATATCAAATGATATATCCTCTTGGTAAATTCAAACACATTTCCCACTGAGTAAAGTGTGTTTCTTCTTGTTTAAGGTCACAGCATGAAATGTATTTTTCCATACAGCTCTTCTGCAGTAGACTTTGAAGTGAAGTACAAGAAAAAAAAAAATGTAAATCACTGTCGCCTTCTTTTGATGCTCTCTACTGTGGGTTAAAGCTATTATTTAAAATGTGTAAACACATTCTGCCGGCATCTGGGCCAGGCTTTTTTTGTTTTGCTTATTTCATGCTGGAGCCGTGCAGTAGAGAAACAGATTTGGACAGCGCAGAGACACAGCCAGCTCCGGGCAATGTTTACTGTTCATATGGATGTACAGTCGGGGATGGCACGCCTGCATAAACAGGCCTGATTTAGGCTGTGCAGGATGACGGGGAAAAAAACAAATGTTGTCAGAATCAGTGGTTTATATTTGGAGCATACAGAATCAGAGCCGACTGTTGAGTGTCTGTGAGATTCACGCAGGCTGGCCCCTTCCTTTCCTTTCCTATCTATCTTTTCTTCTCTTCTTTCATGCTCGTTTTCTATCTGACAATCTCAGGCACACTCACTGACCTGAAACTGACCTGAAATAGGCCTGAATGAGACAAAGGACTAAATGTAAAGGATGAGCTGATAGATTAGGATGGGTACACACAACGAAGAGTCCAGTTCACTGAAGCTCTGCTGTTATAGTCTTTGGCGCCACATCTCTCATCTTCTCTTTCTCCCTCTCTCTCTCTCTCTCTCTCTCTCTCCATCTTCCAACAAGGGCTTTCTCTTACACGTGGATCAACTTGGGTTACATTAGAGAACAGGCAATCGATCACCATACAGCTCAACATGAGTGTGTCTCCGTGGAGTTGTCACGACAACAAAGCCATCACGAGAAGAGGACTTAAATCGCAAGAATAAGTTAGTCTGTGATGCATGCAAGTGATTTGCCAGTATCCTATTGGAAGCTTGCTGAAGTATTTGATGGTAGCCTGGCTACCTCACGGCGACGCTAAGAAATAGTCTCGCATGTAACCCCGTCGTAAAAACATATTTTTTTGTTGTTGTTTGTCACACTTTGGTTTTTGTACAGATTAAGCACAAAAGATATACAGTCCCGGTCAAAAGTTTGGACACACTTTCCCATTCACTTGAATGAGAAAGTGTGTCCAAATGTTTTGACTGGTACTGTAAAAATGTGAATTGGTAAGCTTCGGAGGTGCTAGATGGATTTTGTTACCTTTGGACAGAGCCAGGCTAGCTGCTAAGCTAACAGATAGCTGTAGCTTCATATTTACCGCACAAACATGAGTGTGGTATCGAGCTTCTCATCTAAAAATGTCTAACTATTCCATTAATCTTACCCGACAAGACTTTCTGTAAATATGACTCGAGCTTAATTTGTATATGCACACGTGTTGTATATGAAAGTGTTATATGAAAAGCCATGGCGTAGGGTCCGGTGTAGGGTCTGCATCTCCAGGTACCTACAGTATGTACTGTACATACACATAAATTGGCCTTTACTCAGAAGGACATCATCAGACTGGCTCTGCTCACTGGCTTTTGCCTCATGTTTCACGAGCTCGGTCTGAACTTGGAAAAAGTTATTTCTATTCTATTTCTATACCACTAACAAGGCTCAAAATAGCACCAATCTACCACGGTAGCATAATGAGGGTCCCTACATGTAAACCGAAGCATTGAGAACTTTGTAAAGTGTACAGACAGTTTATTAAAGAGATAGTTTTAGAAAGACGGTACCTTTCACAAATATAGGCGGGCGCCATCTTGGGAAAACAGTCACGACCAGTCGAACGCCGTGCATATATTTTAATAAACAGATATAATTCATGCATTTCCATGTAATTACATTTCACAAACATAATTCCTATCGACCCATTGGGAAACCACGGACCAGTGGTATAGAAATAGCGATTTCTTTTTACTTTAGACGTGCCCCGACGACTAGCGTTATAAGCTACTTACCGGTTTGCGATGAAACTGGTCACATTCGATTAGCATGAAAACATATCCCAGAGAACGGTCGAACTCGGACACATGTGTTATTAACCCCTAGGTTCATTTTGCGCCGGATTTGTCCTTTAGGTCAATATCATGACCTTGTTTCGTGTGAACCTGCACTGTGAAATTGAATGCGAGGGAGCCAACCGTCGAGATAATTGGCAGTTTAAATCCATCCTCCTGCAGGGAGAGACCTCTCGTGGGGTCAAGGACATTATTGAACGGCAAGAACCTCCATGAGGAGACGGGTTTGACCCACGAGCTTTAAAAGGTGAGTTGCGGCTCTGAACGCAGTCGGCCTGCGACCTCACACTGGGCCTGTGATTAAAACACAACATTGATTTTTTTTACAAGGGGAAGATTTAGTCCTCTGGTTAGTGGCACAGCCCGGCCCTGACCTTCCTTAAGCAGTCAGAAAACAATTACCCAGCCTCTCCTCCCCAGACACTGACTGGGTCAGGGGTGGCGCTGGATTGTAGAGGATTATAGCTTTTATAGTGGGATTCAGTTCAAACAGACTCCGGGGAGGGACAGGATATGGGAGGAAAGGAAGAGAAGGCGAACTCCTCTTTATTGTCTGTCTTAGTTTCTCATCTTCTTCTGCTCTCTCATCCCCCTCATGCTCTATCTCCTTTTTACTCTCTTTTTCTTCCTACGTATGTGTGCGTTTCACCTCCTGTCATGTGTATGAGAGAGTGAGGTTGCCTGTGGAGGTATAATTGGAGAGTTAGAAGTGAAGTGAATTAGAGCCGACTTGACTTGATTCCACTGTGGAGGCACTGGCACAGTCTTCCCTACAATTCAGTGTGTGTGCAATTAAACCCCGTCTCTATTCGTAACCACATCTGTATAAGCAGTGGCATAGTGTTGATCTTTGACTGTGACTGTTTAAGTGGTTAGGTATGAGTGGGTATCCCTCTATGTGTGTCAATGTGAGTGATTGTACACGTGTACCCTTCTTCTGTGGACTGGTGTATGAGTGTGTGAGCCTCCTGGGTACTGACCATGTGCATGGCATCCTGGCGTTGGGGCAGTGAGGACAGCTGGGACTCTGAGTGGTAGAGGGTCATTCCCTTCCTCAGGACACGTAGGTCACCTGGGTTACACTGCTGAGCACAAAACAAACACACACAAAAACAGAGATATAAGGCTTCAGTGTCATGTCAATTCATAATATGTTGGGTTTTGCTTTACTGCATGCCAATTAATCCAAATTATTATTATTATTATTATTAATAAACCAAACTTATCAGAAAAATGAGCACTTGAACAAACATCAGCGTAATAACAACTACCTAAAATGACAGAAACCATCTTTGGGAAAAATGTATTTGACTTGTAATTTTCAGTCTCTCCAGAAAAACGCGATTATGCGATCGCATAATTTAATGCATAATCAGCCAAAGTCCGCATATTTATGCGGGGGCCGCATTTTTTCAAATACGCCGCACTTTCGCCGCATAAATTGCCAATTTCCGCGCAAAATATGCGGGGCATGCATGATTTCATAATCTCCGCATTTCCGTTGCAAAAAAGTCACATATATCTTGGCAGAAAGTTGAAAAATGTTGCGTTTACTTCACACAAAGCAGTCATTTTCCCCTGTTGCCATGGGAACGTTATGAAGCGACGTAATTACGCGACGTGAACATCATCGAAAAGCTGCAAACCCCGCGATGAAGCCAAGATGAATACGCAGTTTTTGCGAGTTTCCGCAATTTTTCATCGCATAAAATTGCATAAATATCCCGCATATATTTTTTAAGAAAACGGGCCGCATAATCAAGGATTTTTGCCCGCAACAATCACAAAAAACTGCATTTTTCTGGAAGGACTGACTTTTTAGTTTGGCCCATGTCCTTTCTGCTAACATGGAGGGGGCGGGATTTATGAGCTATACTGAAGCCAGCCACCAGGGGGCGATCAAGATGTTTTGGCTTCACTTGTACAGTCTACGCATTAACCCATTAACCCCTGGTCTGTCCCTTGTCAGGTAGCTAACGCTAGCTAGCCAGCTGTCTGCAGATGTCAGGCCGGCGTCTTGTCAACATAAACAGTGCAGATGGTGAAGTGTGCTCCAAGTGATGTGGATGCCCTGTACTTAGTTTAAGAATCTGGTACTGACATACCATGTGTACAGTAGCTGATGATGACACCCTTGAAAGTGTTGTGGGCCTTTTATTATCCCTGTTTAACTGTTTTGCACATGTAGGCAAAAGAAAGTTAAGCTCCCAGAGACTTTTTGAATTCAAAATAAAATCAAATTGGGGAGATCAGTGCTGATATCCAGCTTGACAACACACTAAAGCCAATGTACTGTTACTTTGATAAGCTGCTACCGTCAGATAATATATGTTTATATATTTATCAGGTTCTACAGTGTGCTCTACAGTGTATATTATTAACCCTCAGTGATGGTTCATTAAAAGGACCCTGAGGCTCTGCCCCCTCCTACACTGGCACCTGCACTCTCATCGTCACTCAGACGCCATTGCTCCGAGCACTTCATTTTTCAAAGCGGATTTATATTTGTTGTTGTTGTTGCTTGCTACATCCATTGCTTCCCGTTGTGCCGTCATCAAGGGCCATTACGCAGGGACAGAGTTTGTAGTAAGATTTGTCCTCATTAGCAGCCAAAGACCACTGGTTCCTGGAGGCGGTAGCCAGCCTAGCATCTCTCTGTGGGCAGGAACATGGCAACACCACTGTTCCTTATGACATTTCTTATGTCACGCACTAGTGTACGCTCTGCAAGGCACGGCGTGTAAACACACGTGATGCCCGGGCAATAAATAGCCCAAATGAGCGGTGGGTGTGTATCTATGAATGCATGGACATTGTGCTGTGTTGTCTGCCTCTGTATTATCTCTCTCTGTGACACACACACACACACACACACACACACACACACACACACACACACACACACACACACACACACACACACACACAGCATTTCACTATCTTTGTGGGGACCTGTCAATGATATAATGCATTCCCTAGCCCCTTACTCTAACTATCATAACTAAATGCCTAACCTTAACCCTTACCCTCACCCTAACCATAACCTAATTATATCCCTAATCCTAAAACCAAGTCTTAACCCTCAAACAGCCCTTTAAAGTTGTGGGGTCCAGCATTTTGGCCCCACAAAGCTGTCCGGACCCCACAAGTATACTGTATTCCCGGTTTTTGGACCCCACGAATATAGTTAAACAAGAACACGAACACCCACACACCCACACACACACACACACACACAAAAAGCTACAATCAGCATTCCCCTTGTCTTCTCTGTCCTTTGATATCCCCCTCCTCTTCTCTTCTCTTCCAGCTTAGTATCCTGCTGGTGTTCATCTAACCTTTCCCAATCCTTCCCTTGGCACTTCTTGATCTATCCTTTGGGTTTCCATATTCATGCCCTCAATTCTGTACCTCTGCTTACATCTCTTGTTATTTCTCCAGGCTTTGTGTCTATCAGCAAGCTATGCCCTAAATGTCATATCTGGAGAAGTGACACAAACACACAATCCATGAAATTAAAACATCTGTCAATTGAATAAGAAGACCTATAAGATCAGAAATAGTCCTCTGATGGGGTTTCCAGCATCTGAAGAATATTCTAGTTATGCAAAGTCTGGCTTTAGACAGACAAACCAACACACATCTCTAACTTTACATCCCTTCCTTAGTAGACCTTGACCACTGAGACCAACAAAGCAATTTGTTTGCCAGACAGCCGGGGACAGTTGGCCTTCTGCAGTTTTCTTGGCTAGCCCTTCCGTCTATCCATCCATCACAATGTTCATGGTGTTGACAGGGGCAAGTGTGGACGCCACACATCGTTTCCTGTTTTAGTTATGAGGGGCAGGGGTGATGACACTTTGACAAAAGGGTGGAGAGGTTGGCAGCATGCTACTTCAGTACTATAAATTAGTGGAATACAGAACAGAAACGGTTTAATAGGAATAGCATGTGCTTTAAACTGGGTAGAGTCTGACCTTACATTTTTCCTCGTCTTACTTACAATACTAGGACTAGCTAGCTCTAGACTGCATTACAAAACTGTTTCTTTGTTTACATGGGTTAAAAATTGGTGGGGCAAGGATGCTAACTTTTTGTCTAGGTATTCAGCTTTAGCCTCAGTGATTTACCACACTAGGATGTAGCCACCAAGAGCATATTTATGACCACTTTTAAAAGGTTCTTGTTTTCAAACGAGTCGGCTGGAAACATCAAAACGTCAGCGTTTTCAACTAGCCCACGGAGAAAACGTTAGCTTAATTAGCTAGTTAGCTAACTAGAGCTGATAGTTATAAATGAGAGACCTGGTTGTTTAAAAAATTACAAAGAATTGCAAGATTGCAAACCGCATTAGGTGACCCATGAGAAGGGAAAGCTTGACTTTTTTTGCAAGATAACTAAACCATGTTATAATCCATCTTCTTTTCACCTCTTTCATCATTCAAATCCACTGGACCCTACCGCAGTTCACTCTCACAAAATGAGTTAAATTAGCCTGCAGTTAACAGATGGAGTGTCACCTGAATCTATCTTATGAATCATTCAATTCTCAGAGTCACACCCGGGCACTTACATGTTAATGATAAAGTGGAAGTGAGCATGTAGGGAAAGCCATAGAGTGCCTCACCCTTCAGTGAGCTAATGGAGATAAGTAACGGTTGAAAGACATGGGAGATCCGAGTGGGTGAAAAGAGCAAAACGTGTAATTGCATGCACCTGAGCATGTTTGAGTACGAGCGTGGGCGTGCACGTGCACAAACACCTGTTTGACTCACTGACTGTGTTCCCACCTGTGCTGTGCAGGCCCTTGGTAATATTCACTGTGGGACCTTGTTGTCAACTCCCTCCCTTCTCCCTTTAGTACAGTAAAATGCTTCAGCCAAGCTGGTTTGGAGGGTCAACATTCCAGCGATAAGAGGCTATTGTTCCCTTCAGGCTCAGCACAAGTTCCACTCTTTCATAACACAGGGAGTAAGGCAATATGTCCATTGAGGCAACTTATCCATTGTAAAAATTCCACCTGCTATTATTCAGACACATTATCAAGTAGGTTACTGCATTAGAGCCAACGTTACTCCAGAGATGCTCTATTGTTTCCATTACTTACTGGAGTGCACTTCTGTTTTCATTACCAATCTTACAATTTAATAGAAAGCAAAGTTTATTAATAACACATCCTTCAAGGTAGTATTTTTGAACTCCAGACATTCCTTCATTCTTCACTTGCACTCGCAGTTGTCAGCCATGCATTATGGATATCTGGATCTACCTGTGTTTCCCCCTGTATCCTAAATTATTCAGCCCACCAGACGTCCCGACCAGACAGGACAAGCGTGTGTCATTTATGCACCAAAGCACAATGTAGCATTCGTTCACCTTGGGTACCTCGAACCAAACACTGACTGCACGTTGCAGAACAGCTCCAAGGACAGGAAACAGCTTTCTCGCCAAGAAAGACCACATACAAGCAGGGCCACCTGTGCTCATTCATTAGCATAGCATGCTAGCAGTGCATAGCAGGGACTGGGCACAGAAGCAACAGCTCTACAAGGTAATGCAATCCAATTCCTTCAGGCTTAAAAATACTGACACTGGGTGATTCAGCTATGTGGTATGTGTGGTGGTATGGTATGTTTGAGGCTTCACTTTGTTGTACTGGACTGTATTTTGACGGACAAAATATTAAGTGCAAGACTAAGTACGTCTGTATGGCCCCAAACATATATTTTGACATTTCAGGAAATACGCTCATTCACTAGACAAGAGTTAGATGAGAAGGTTTATACCACTTTCTTGCCAGCAGCCACTTAGCTTACCTAGCTTAGCATGAAGACTGGAAACCGCTCTGTTTCCAGTCTTTTATGCTAAGCTAAGCTAACTGGCTGCTGGCTGTAGCTGCATACTTAGCGTACAGACAGGAGAGTGGCATCAATCTTCTCATCTAACTCTCGGCAAAAAAGCGATTAAGCGAATTGCCCGAAACGTTACCACAGAGTCGATTCAGCACCCGTGTGATTGCAACATTATGCCATTAAACTTAATGCAGCCGAGTGTATTACATTGTACAGGTGTTGCTTTTATTGTGTCCACCCCTCTGCATATGAGAACGCAACAAGCTCAAAGCTGTGAAAAGTCCCACCACCAAACGGATAAAAGAGGGAAAAGGCAAAAGAGGCTCAACCAGCAGAAGAGCTAACAAATAGTGACATTTAAAAAAAAAAAAAAAAAGTTACCTTTTTTGTTTGTATTTGGGATAAACTATACCGGCTATAAGCCTAGGGAGAGAAAAACATAATAGTGCGTATGTTCGTTATTTGATTATTGTATCAAAGCCATTATTAACAGCAATGGTAGCAACGGAGATACTGAACAAAGATACTGTAGAAAACAAAAAGCTTTTACAGAGGAGTATTCTGATTAATGGCAAAGTTCAGTTGTGTCACGGTTGCCAGATCTGAATAACTTTCTACTAGTCACAGCGGTTTCATATTTTGCAGTATTGGATTGAAGTGTAATTCTATTACTATTAAAAGTTCTATTACTGCAAAAACATACTCATCCCAACCTCAAAAAAAGGAAAAAAAAAATACATACCATCACTTCAAACGCGAACAAGGACTATTAGTCGACTTCACGAAGCAGGGTCAAATTATACGTCTTGAGTGCTGTGAGACAACGTGTGCCGCCTAACTGAGGCACTTAAGGGCTAATCGTGATGTTCATTTAGGTTTGGTATCAGTGATTCCAGCCTACACTCTCTGCCTACATATGAATCTGCTGGGAGATAATTGGGGGAAGAGAAATCACTTTTAAAAAAAGAAAAAAAGAAGAAAAAGAAAGAAAAAAAGGAAAAAGAATAAAGGCTTTGATTTAAACTGTGAAATTCCAACTCGACTGTCTGCAGCCTGACTTGTGTCCAAATGAACAGAGTCACGTCATAAAACACATATGTCATGACAGACATAATTAATGAGCCGCGTTCCGCAATTTGATCCCCCAAACGTGAATGTTTCGGCTATAAATGTCACAATGAGTCCACTGCTGTGGTTGTGTGTATGTAACACACACACCTCTGAAGACTGACATGTGAACCTCTAGGGAACCCCCCCTCACACTCCCACCTCCACTCACTCAGCCCTACATGCTCCAAATTTAGGAGACGTCAAAGCAGGGTCAACTTTGGGAGAAATGCTCTGTCTCTGTCACTGTCACTTAATGCCTCTTTCCCCTCCTTTTTCCCTCCTCTCATCTCTCCTCCGCTCCCACAGTTTGCCTCGGGGGCTAACATCACTGCTCGCTACTGAAGCTTACTGACTCCCCATGAATTAAACATGGGTAAACAAACATGTTCTCCAACTAACAGACGAGCTGTTGTGAGAGGGTGGCTTTGCAGAGGCATCAGGCAACCACTTGATCCCATCACAGCTGCCGATCACATGTTTTGGGGGAGTTGGGAAGTTGCACAAGTTTTGCTGAGGGCATAAGTTCATATAGTGCTGTGCTGGGCTGATATATGCAGTAGTAGCATATACATGTACAGTACTATCTGGATGTGTGCACCATCACCTGTGAGAGAAGCTTGTTGTTATCGTCCTCCAGGATCCGCACTTTAGTCTCCAGCTGCCTGATGTAGTTGGAGGAGGAATCTAGAGCACAGACGGGGAAGAAAAGAGGGGAGAAGAAATGATTAGCATTTCAAAGACCTTAAAAAAAAAAAAAAAAAAGGAAAACAGGCAGGCACGACCACTGGAGCAAAAGGACCACATATAGAGTTTGAAAAGGCTGCCATGCAAATGAGGGGTTTCACATCACGGTTAAAGTCTAAAATGGAAATATGTGAAATATTGTGTCTTGTTAATGAACGGTGGTCTTTAAAAAAAAAGAAAAAAGAAAGAAAGACGCAGAGGTCTGATTTCGCGATTTGTTGTCCAAACTGCTTGTTATGAATTAGCATACTCGACTATGTGTTCAATGTGTAGTCTAGTCAGCAGGTAAATGACGGGCACTAATAATAATTTAGGTAGTGCTGCAACTAACTATTACTTTTATCACTGATTTACCTGACTGTCAGATCATTTTAGTCTAAAGTGTCAGAATAAGGTGAACATGACAAGGGGGCACAGCAGTGCTTTGAGCTAAATGCTAACATCATCATACAACATGTTTCTATTTTTCTATTCTTTCTATTATTTTTTTAGCATAAAAAAATGTCGGAAAACAAGGACAAATGCATTATTCCCATTATCATTATTTCCCAGAGCCAGTGGTACATCGCCATGTTGCATGTTTTAAGCAACCAACAATCAAAAACCAAAAGATATTTAATGTACAGCATACAAAGCAGAGAAAAGCTGCAAATCCTCCCATTCTCCCGTTAATTGTTAAGCCCCAACATCAAGCCTGTTAGCTTTTAGGAAAACTGTTAACTACTAATATTATCCTGCAAATCCATCCACCATGTGTAGTACCTTGTAAAAAGCCCTCATGTCCTATAAAAACTAGTTGTAGCCTGATGTCAAGGGTCAAGCACTGAGCATTCCCACCCAGATTAGCAGTGCTTGACCTAACTTTTGACCCGATACTTGACTGGGGTTGTTCCCCAGTTGGGCACGCATTCTCCTGCGCCACCCATTCATCGCGATACAAAACACATCAATGACATATTTGAGATTTGCTGCAAAACTGTCTCTATACTATACACCTGAAAAACAATGTAACTGTGGTCTAATTACTCCGCAGAGATTCCCTCAGCTGATATTTCAGAGTTAACATGAATCAAGTCTACAGAGTTCAAACCGGGGACAGGAGTTGTGTGAAGCGCGGAGGTGCAGTTTGACTCGGTAGGTGGCACGGAGCCTGTTATCTAGAAAGGCATGTTTAATTTACAGTGAGATCAAAGCTGCGGTACGCACAGGAACCGCACTCCGGCAACTAGTCGGGGAGCACACACCACTGCGCACACAGCTTTATTTTATTTTGTTTCCTAAGTGGAAGTACAGACAGACACAGAGTGGAGATGGGGTGATGGGGAGGTATAACAAAGCCGATGGGGAGGTTGCTGATGAATATGCTGAGTTGACACACACACACACACACACACACACACACACACACACACACACACACCTTGTTGCATCAGTGAGCTAACTCTGACCTTAGATTCTTCTTGTTTAACTCACACTAACAACTCTAACCAGCCTGTTGTTCATGTGACCTAGTTGATCCACACATTGCAACCAGGGGGCAGTATTCTTCAGAAATCCAAAATTGAAAACACACTCCGCAAAAGCCTGGATTCTGCACACACACACACACTCTTAAAATAAAGCTCTTCTATTATACTACAAGTCTCTCTTTTAGATTAAGTTACAAAAATGTACTAATTCATGATGCCACAAAGTCTTAAATTTGAAAAAAATTAAAAGATTATTTTCAATTTACTACCAAATCCATCTTGTAACATGTACAAATGGATCCTTTACCCAAGGCTTGAGAGCAAACGAGGGTGAATGACAGTAGCCCCAGCAGGGCCTGCAGACCTATCCATGTCCAGCCCCTTGACTCTACAGGAGGGCCAGTGCAGACAGTGCTGTCAGTTGGCTGGTTAGCCGACGGTTGGACAGCTAGAGGAGGAGGCTGCAGTGGCCAGAGCTGGTAATCCTCTCTTCCTGCCTTGTGACCCCTCTAATCTGGATTCATCTGCTGGCCTGACCTGCGGCCAGATCTCAAGCCGATTAGGATGAAGGTTCCTCAGCCTTCAGTCGCCACCAGCACACTCAAACAACAAAGAGAGAAGCCTCAGAAAGAAGGGGGGGGGGGGGGGGGAACGGAAAATCTATGTTTTATTTCTCCTCAGTGGTGTGTAGATTTAGATTACTCGCAGAGATTGAGATCTCTCCATAAGTAATCCAATAAACCCATAAGTCATCCGAGTCTGTCAGGATTATTTTTTCATTTTATATCTCCTTAGAACGAATTAAGCAAAAATCAAGATAAGTAATCAAAGATAAATATTGATTTATAGCTCAGGCGCACTCTATTTGACTAGCGCGTGAAGGACGCGTGAGGAATCCCACTGTTGTGAGCAGTCTACACATACCAAAGCACCATGTCTCCCTTCCTCTCCCCATCTATTAGCATTTGATGTGTTATAGGGGGGTTACGTTGAATCTCAGAGCGCATCACACATGACATGATTAAGAGGTCGTGCTTGAAGACGTGCGGATCTGCCGTGGGAACATTCGCAGGAACACACAACATGCACAGAAAGCCTGGACACCTCACAGACACACACACACACGCTCCCTCAGAGAGTCATCCTGGTGGGAAAGGGGTCAGGCAATTAAACCATTCCCTGGCTCCCCTGCCACTCCTCCTCCATCCTTTTATCCCCTCCACCCCTTTACACACTCTCTCCACACTGCTCCTCCATGAGGCTGCAGGAGAAGCTACAGATCATACAGGGAATCGCACAACCCAGCCAAAATAATTACCCTGCAAAACTCCGCTCTGCATCTACTCTTTTGTACATAACAAGCACCCTGGGAGAGGCCAGTTATTACTTATGCATAACTTGAGTGCGATCTTCAGTGCTGATAAAGTAAGTGCAAGGCACTACGAAGAAGAAAAGTAAAAGTGTCCAACTAAGCAGTAAACAATAGAGAGAGAGAGAGAGAGAGAGAGAGAGAGAGAGAGAGAGAGGAACCTTGTCCTTACAAAGCACAAGTAAGCTATTTTTGTTTTTACCTCTGCACAAGTGTTGTTTACCTAATGATTTGAGCAGATGTATCTTCATGTGAGAGTGTGCGTTTGTGTGTGCGCAGGACAAAAGGTGACACAGACAGTGGCGCAAGTCCGTCCCCCCTCTCTGCACGTCACATTGTATCACATCAGGGCCGCTGTGACCCACTTCCAGCGGCCACTCCCTCCTTAACTCTGCTCCACTCCCAGTTTCCCTCTCTTTTGGTTTCATTACATCCCTCTGCTTGAACTTTTCTGTCCCTTGTATTTCTTATCTGCTCTTTAAAAAGTGTGCAGCTATCGTGGAAAACATTGGTCAACTAAGCTTTTTTTTGGAGGAGGGGGTGTGAAAGTTATCACGATGATTCCCCCTGCTTCATCAGACGACGTCAGTCGAAGTTCTCCATTCCTGCATATCCCACACTTGTTATTTTCTTATTTACCTGATACATTAAACAGAAAGCGAAGCTCCCAAAAACATGGCACAATCCTCTAAAAATCATGACCTCAACTGGTTCTTCTCTGTCCATCACAGCTCATTTTGCCTCTGTACCGTGCCAGTTACTATGGTAAGTTATATAACGTTACTTTAAAGGTGTTGTAGGTAGGATTGTGAAGATCCAGGACTTAGCCAAAAAATTTGAACATCGACAACTTCTCAGTCCCTCCTCCCTTTCCGCTAAAGCCCAAAACTGTCTCCTAAGCCCCTCCCCCCACAAGGGAGAATGAATGAGTGTGCATGAGCAGTGATTGACACACAGTTAGACACCCCCCCTGGCCCTGATTGGTGCATCTGAACAGCTTTTATTTTTAATTACCTCTTTCATGTAGTTCTACTGGAACATAGGGTCAGTTTCAGCAAATATGACAGAAAGTTAGTTTTATAAGGGTTACCTACTGCACCTTTAAGTATACGTTTATAGCTACTTAGAATGAAGCACAATTCTCCATCCAACATGCAAATGAAAACTGCGGAATTAAATGTTGTGTCATTGATGTGTTGAAAACACCCACAGTATCTTTAAAGATCTCCATCATAAGCATAAAAAGTTTATTCTTGACCTCGGAAATAGTTTGACAAAATCCCAACTCAGGGTCTGCTAGCTTTCTCCAGAGCATTCTACTGTATCACACAGTCTTCATCAGCAGTTGTCATGGATAGGAAATCCCATCTGTCATCTGTATGGTTGAAAGATAGGAAAAGCTAGTAAGTGGCGCTTGAGTTGTCAAATCTACATCATAGACTTCCAGAGTAGTGTGTTTTCAAGTGTAAGCTCCTTAACTACATGCATGCTGTACAGTTCTAGTAGGTTTTTTTTCCTACCAATCCAGGCAGCCATTGGGTTCTTTTTATTTCCCTACGATATGAACAGTAGCGGACTCTGATACTTGCTTAAGCTGTATAATCCAACATCAAGTCTAATTTTAGTCATATTATTGTTGCTTGGTAATGCGGTTTAACTCCAGATTCATTTGAAAATGTCTGCAATGAAATAATCCATACTGTAACAGCGACTTGATGTTCACTGTGATGGATTACACAACTCAACCAAGCGTCTGCCAATAGATTTACGGTACATTCACATACGTCTGGTGGTATTTTACATTATTCTTGTCAACAAATCCCATGAAGAGACCAAAACCAACAATGAATTGTGTAGCCAAAGTCCAATGTATCTTATTCCCCTATGCCATAGACCATGTTTTTAAAAACCTACTGAAATATACAGTAAATGAGCCACAAAGCTCCACTGTGTAACATGCTCCTTCATGACAATGAACATGGGCACTGTAGTTTATTTTGAGTCTATCCCACAGTCGTCCCTGCTGTTGTTAACACGCCACAGTGCATCCAATCTGCAGCTGAGAACAGTCCCCAACAAATGCACTTTACTCCAGTTAGAGTAACATTTGCTTGGAACTACAGTGCCCAGCTGTTTTAGAAAATTATTTCAAATGTTGTTTTGTGAGCCATGTTTAAAGATTAAGCTCTTCAGTAGGAACAAATGGGCTAGGGGGGTTGAGTGCTACAAACAGGCTGGGGGAGTCCACATCATCCAACAATGAATGGAATCCAGTGGCTGTCTGGAATGCTAAAAAAAAACATTCACATTTCTTAAATACAGCAACATGGTTTTCAAAGTGTTCTCTCTGTTTAGTGTATGTGATGTGTTAGAAATGGGCTAAAACGTGATTAACCACAGGTATGGTCCTTTAAGTGTGTGGTTTTGGATAATACTGTATACTAAATGTTTTGGGATATTTTCAACAGTTTATTGGAGGTCAATGCAGGCCACTCTTTTAGGAGCAAATTGAGAAGTAGAGGCAGGAAAAGCATTGAGTCAGGCATGATGTTAAAGGGGTGCTGCAAGAATTAGGATGCCTAGTGCTAAAATCAGACCACACGTGTACAAATGTACACTGGGCATTTAGCTGATACTGACAGGAATGTTATAATTGGAGCAAAACCAGCCTTCACACTGTTGACTCCAAGGCTTTTGCTACACCAAAGTAGCTTTGGTAAAATTGTATGGTTATAAAAAGGACCAGCGTTCCCTTATGTTTTCAAGTCAAATCTCATGGCCCATAGAAGCCTGCAGTGCACTGAAATCATTCTGCTTTTACACTGTGTTCCAAATTATTATGCAAATGATATTTTACACTGATTTTCCTAAATATTCGATGCAAATGATATAATATATATATAATATAATTTTCAAGTCACCAACGGTTAGGGTATAAGTAATTTGGAACACAGTGTATTATTCCTGGCTCGGCTCTGGCTTTCATCTCCTATTCACAGCTGTATCGCAGTGTTTTAGCACAGAGACATGCATATTCTCTCAGCGATGTGTGTATGTGTGTGGAGAATGAATGAGTGCTCATGTGAAACATTTGTTAGATAGGGAATTCATGTGGGTTGCATGGGTGTCTAAGCTGACTCTGTATGTGTGTGTGCGTGTGCGTGTGTGTGTGTGGGTGGGAGGGAGAGCAAACGAGAGGGTTTGTGCGAGAAAGGGGATTTTTAAACCCATCTGTGATTATACTGTATATGTGTGTATGTGTGCTCAAGGCAGGAGGTTGGGTCAATTACCTCAAGATGTTGAAGAAAGAGCAGAAACAGTCTAAACAGTCTCATTCTCCTTTCTCTGCACCAACACCCAAGTCAAAGTACAGTGAATTCCCTGAAATCTGACCTCGCTGGCTACAGAAAGTCAAATTTATCATACAAAAACATCTCCATTAACCAGCAACTTCAAAAACCTCTCGAAAAATCTGATTTTGGACGGAGGCCCACTTTAAAACCTGAAAAAAAGAAAAAGAAAAGAAAAGCAGAGCGGGATAAGGGATGTGAGGAGAGAAAAAGAAACAAAGGAGAGAGGCACCACTGCCTCTAGTCAGAACATTGGTGAGCAGGGTTTGAGGGAAAGGAAGAGTTACATTAGGCCAAAAACTAACAGTTGTTTCCATTATTGATTAACCTGTTGATTACTTTTATGATTGTTTAGTACATAAAATGTTTGGAAATTCTGATTGATAAATGACTTAAACGATTCACTGTCATAATTGTTGTAGATCAATTTTCAGTCAATTGACCGTTCACTATAAGCCCATGCAGCTATCCGTTTGTGTTGCTACGTCTGTCAAGCTATCCATTCTGCACACATGCAGTTTACAATGACAAAAGTGGCAGATTTACTACTGAAACAATTCATAGTAACTTCTGAAACTATGGGTCTGTGACTTCACACAAAAATAAAAAATGCAGACCTCTCATTTTTAGCCAATGGCCATGCATTTCTAACCTCAAATGATAACCGTTAGCAGGTTTTATCAGCTGTAGCTAGCTAGCTAATTAATGCTAACTTTGTGAGTTGGTTGAAAACACCATCTCCAGCTGAATCATTTTAAAAAAGAGAACTGTGTAGAACAGTATCAACTGTTACAAGACAAAAGGATGAGGACTGCGTTTTGGAAATGTAACACTGTCTTGGGTGAAAAGTTTGGCAGGATTGCTGGACTCTAAACTTTCCCCCAAAGAAGCAGGAGAGAGCTGCTAACATTTGCCTAAGCTTCAGTAGCATCTACCAACTCCCACACAGTTATTGTGTCAGTTCTGGCATTTTGTAACATAGCCTTTAACCCTACACAATAGTGTAGTCAGCTAATGATATGCTCCTTGGCTTTGGATGTAACGCCAGGTTAATACTGTAGGTGGTAAGCTAATTAGCCGGGCATGCTAACGTTTACGCCTTGTGTTAGAGCAGATAAACAGCTGTTTAAACCCTTCCTTACAAATTTGCTCTCGTATTTTTGGCTTTGGCAAGGCGATGAAAAGAGACGCCACCCTACCAAGGCTTAAGATACCAAGTAGCTCTATGCGCATTGCTTTGGCATGTAGAGGAATTCAAATGCTTCACCGGCCTTCCATGCCTATTGACAGTTTCTAAGCTATAGCATGATTGGGAAATTGCTGTTTGGGTAGAGGTTTAGCAAACGGTCAGTTCAATAATTGTTTTACTATCAGAGTAGGCTGCACATGCCAACACACTCCACAGAGCTGAGGAACAATGCTTATATGTACGTGTAGGCCGCACCTACACACTTATACCTGCAACCCTTTTTGCGTGTCTGTATGAACTGTATGTGTGTGTATGCATGCATGTGTGTGTATGCATAGCCAGGGCAATCCGACCAGAGGATCAGAGACGAACAAGTTAAGTGGGCACCCATGCTGCATTAATGAGGGGGATGGCAGAACCTGGCAACCCAAGCACGTAAACCACGGGCCCCTGGAAGGGCTTCAAAGGCTCGACTGGCTCATCAGCTAGCGGGGAGCTAACCCCATCTGACAAGACATGGCACCCGCTCTAAGGGAGAGAGAGAGAGCGCCTCACCTCCCCACGCACTCTCTGGTGTGTGTGTATGTGTGTGTGTGTGTGTGTGTGTGTGTGTGTGTGTGTGTGTGCGTGTTCCGAAAAAAGCAAGACATGTTTTTTTTCATGTGCATGTGAATGTTTCTAAGTGTGTGTGTATGTTTGTGTCTCTGCGTGTGATAACAGCACAGTATTACTTAATGCTTGAAGAGAGACAACCCATGTTGAGTGACTAGTGTGAAAGTTGAAAGTGCCATATGGATTACACTTAAAAGGACGACTTGTGTGCATCAACAACTCTTAAACACTGACCAGGTGAAATCAGCTTTTTAATCATTTGCCACTTGTCAACAGCATCGCCAAGCCGGGCTTACTAACAAGCGGGGATAGCTCAGTTTGGATTTAACTCGGCACTGAATGCATTTTCCCACTGATGTAAAGTAACAGAGCATATGAGAAATCATCTGTGTCACAGAGCATATGAGAAATCATCTGTGTCAAATACTAAACTGCCAGAAGAGATTTTGCCTTGAGGAGATTTTAGAGACTTAAATATTTAGTACACTTTTGTGCACCATGCCATCATAGTTTTTTTTGAAGCCCTGCAGTTGAAAAAAGACTGCCGATTGGCTGTGAGGGGGACCTTGGACCTTGACCACAAGCTGTGTGTTCACAGTTAAAGAGTAATGCTTTGGTTGCGACCAGTGTTTGTAACCTTGCCTCTTTCGGTCTACTTCGAAAACAACTTCTGAATTAGCAACTTGACAAAAGATTTCACTTTCAGGACTTGGATTCATTTTAAATCAAGCTGAAGCAATTAGTCAATAAACAATTGACATTCAACCAACAGAGGGTTCAATGTCAATAGACTGAAAAAAATATAAATTTTTCAAGCAGAAATGGCAAATATGTTGCACTTGTCTTTAATTTGTACAATAGTAGATTGAGTTTTGTAACCTGAATACATCAACTTGCGTTCTGGGACATTTTTTAGGGTAATCTGGGAAAGGGGAATTTTTAGCAGATTAACAATTTCTGGCACAACTTCACCTACTTCCTACTAAGTACTTCCAAGGTGCATGGAGAAAGAAAATAGTCTGAAGAGGTCAAAACTCTGGCAACACTTGTAGTATAAGGAAGAACTTTATTAATAAATAATGAAAATAACCTCTAGTTGCAGCCCATATCTAAAGCCAAAGTCAGACTGTGAAAATTGGTACCTAACACAGGTAAAGTTACTAAGTTCCTTAAAAAGGTTTTGATCCCTTGAGAAAGTTCCTGCATTGGAAATGGCAGCTTCCCAATCAGACTGCAAAAGAACTTGGACGGAGTGTCAAACACAGATATGACAGATCCTTTACCAGTTATACTGCCAATTGGAAACATTCTCCATTTGTCCAGAAGAGATCAGCGTAAACACATTACAGAATTTGTTTCCTGCCCCCTGCCTCCGGGCTGAACCTCATTTCCTCTCATATTTCCCCGACACAAATCAATCTATCTGGATAAAACAGAGGGAAGTTGATGAAGAATCACTGTTGACCTCATCCAATTACCCACAATAACCACAGCACGGTATGTATGTAATTACACCCACTGTAGTCATTTAAAGTTGTTTAGAGGCCAGCTGGGGCTCTTTAATGTACCAAAGGTTGTTAATGTCTATTGAGTGGAAACTGAAGACCAGTGTACATCTCTCATGTCTGGCTATTGATCGATCTGTCAGCATCCTTAGTGAGAGAGGAAAAAGAAGAGAACTAGTTTATTTATAGGAATCCCAGCAGACAGTAACACAGACGTGTGTCTCGTTGCTGTCACACATCCTGTCCGGCAAAGTGATGTCGTCGCCCCCCCCCACCTGTCTCCTCAGCTCGTCGTCACCAACCTTGCAGGGTCAGCTGGACGCCTTCACGCGCCTGCAGCTGTGTGATGTTATGTGTGCGTCTGTGATAAAACACACTTCATTATGTGAACATTATTTGTAGGGGGTAAATTGAACGTTTGGAGTGTGACAATGCTAAACTTGTGAAAAACCTTGCAAAAATAATAACAGAATCAAACAGCAGTGCCACAGTTTATTTGTTTCGATGATCAGGCCACTTGTAAAGCTAGTGCCCTCTGCCCTTAATCTTTTCATTAGGCTAGAAGAATAGCAATCTGGCAGCCAGTTGGGTTTAATCCCATGAAATCAAAGCTGTGGGCTTATATTTGGTCCACACCCTTAATTACTGTCCATGTGTGCGTAACGTAGTGACTATTTACTGTCAAACACAGCAGAAAAGATTAGTGACATTCAGAGACGGATTGGCTATAGGGCTAGGCAATATGGAGAAAATCAAATATCACGAAATATTTCGACCAAATACCTTGATATCGATACCGCAACGATATTGTAGTGTTGACTATTGGTGCTTTCACAAAATATTTACACAATGAGATTTTTGATAAATAATCATCAGTAATATGGATATAATGACTAAGTCGGTAAAGGCAAATAATACAGTTACAACAGTCTCATAAGTTCAGAAAATGACATAACTTCACTGTAATGCAGCCTTTAAAACCAGGAAAAGACAACACTTGTGTCACATTACGATATTACGATATCCTAAATCTAAGACGATATCTAGTCTCATATCACGATATCGATATGATATCGATATATTGCCCAGCCCTAATTGGCTATGGACTATCGTTTGTCTATGGGAAACCAGTCGTATATGTTATGTTGCAGATGATCTTTCTTAACCATCTTTCAACTCTGTTTGGCATGTGAATAAAGTCTGGATCTGAAGTACTGATAATGCTTTACTGAAGCTGAGTTCTAGGTAAAAACTGCCAATATACTAAATTGGAGTCCATGAAAGCCATCTGGTACGGGTTCTGTACAGCATTTTCTTATTCCAAGTCAACCTCAAAAGCTTTTCGCTACGTCACCCTCAGTGACACTCATGGCACTTGACACTGAGAGTCAAGGGTCATAGCTCCTGACTGATTTAAGGATGGGACACTTCATTCCTCCGGCTCAGTCAACCAGGTAGGATTTTCTGCTTGCGTAGAAGAACATGGTGGCAAATCACTTCGGAATTACTATGCTACAGCGCTTATCCTTTATTTGTTTTGTGAACACACAAAACTGCACAATCCTTTTTGTTTAAATTACAGCATCACACAGCTATTTAGCCGGGATGATTTGTCGTGGTGATTGCATGTCTTTCGATAGCAGGGATTATGAATACTTACTTGCTGTTAAATTGGAGTTAAATCATTGCCCTTTTCAACAAGAAACGTTTGGAAAATGTCAACGAAAACAGCAATTTCACTTAACACGTACACACATATGTTGCCTGTAAACGTCTGAATGTCATCAGCATGATACCCCCACAGTGCCCATGAAAGGGGCTTTGCAGAAGAGGCTTAAAAGATGGCTGGCTTTACCTCGCACAACCCAGAACCCACCACAGCGTGTAAACAAACACCGGAGGGCATTGTGGGTAGGGAACGTCCTCCCGGAGCCCATGGCCCTCTTTAACCTCATTCCTCTCCCCGTTACCACGGTTGCACCACCACGAACCCCATGGCAACCCTCATTTGCATAAATCTGCATAGCTCCCCCGTTCCTTTAAAAGCCCGTCTGACTGAATGCTGAGCTGGCGAAGCTTGTGCTTATGTAAGCAGAGTCTAACAGCTCGATGTTAAACACAAAGAATGTTCCTTCAATAAGTATAACTCTGAAACCCCTTTATTATCGGCCTCTGAAAATCCCATCTGCCATGCGGGTTCTGATGCATTCTGCAAACCGGGGCTTCTTCCAGTCCAGTGAAAATAACCTTTTTCTTTCCAGTGACATCATCTAGTGGTTTCATTACTGTTTACATGAATAACAACCGCCTCCGATTTCATTCTAATGCAAAACCGAGAGAAAGGGAGAGCAGGCAAGATTCAACTCGTGGCTATACCCTTTAATCCAAGTGTTGACAACATCTATCTTGCTCTGATGTTTTTGGTTGACTATATGTCTAAACAAAACCAACATGCACGCAATCCCAAACATGACTCTGTAAAAAGAATAACCCTCTAATAGGGTTGGGTACCGAAACCCGGTTCCACTATGGAACCGGTTCCTACGCAACCGGTTGGAATCGGACCGGATTAGAACGCATATTTTGGTTCCTCATTTTGGTTCCACTTAATGTGTCGACTGAAATATTTTTCCCTCTGTCGCTCCGAAACAGATGTAAAAATATCACACTCTCTCTTTCTTATTATATATTTAAGTACTTTAAAACGTAATTTTCAATTTCAAAAAAAAAACTCTATAAAAAGAGCCTTTCTTTGATGTCATTTTTCAGTTTTTCAAGAATCGGTTTAGGAATCGGAATCGTTTTAAAAGTACTGGTTCGGCATCAGAATCGTAAAAATCCAAGTGATAGCCAACCCTACCCTCTAATGGAATGTAAACTAAATAAGTATAATTGCATTTCCTGTGGAATTACTGCAGAGATTTCTAACAGCAGGAGGACAAAGCTCTCAAATGAAACGACCCGGAGAAACAAAAACCGATCCATTCACCGGTGTCATCTGGAGCTTTACCGACTATTAACCGAGCACTGATGGATAAAAGGGGATCTCCGAAAGGGCTATTAGCAGAGTAATTGCCACAAAGAGAAAGAGAGCTTACGTAAGAGCTGTCCCACATGGACAGTTATTTCATCCCGACCACTGCTAAAATCAGATTGATGTTGGACTGGAGTTCCATAGCCTTTGACTCGCTCCGACAGCAGCGTTTTGAGATGTGGTGAAACTGAGCGAGGGAGACAGCGCTTATACTCTGCAGTCGTCGGCAAAGTGGCCATTAGAAAGGAAACGGGAGAATGAGAGCGAGACGTACATACAGTAGATACTGTGCAGACAAGACACAAACAAGCATAATAACCAAGGGAATTCTATTACATCCCATGATGAATGGTTAGCGCTGGCTCAGGGCTAGTCTGCGCAGCTTCATCCTGGCCTCCACTACAGAAGACAACAACGATAGCCAGGCCCTCATTATAAATGTCATTACATTTATCGCACAAAAGTTATTTTTACAACTCGAAAAGTGAATGTATCTGGTTTCGAGGCGCAGACATCCTTATGCTCTTCTGCAGGGTACAACGGTCTGAAACATGGTGCTGACACACACACACACACACTGGCTATTTTTAACCCCCTCACCCCTCCAAACTTAAAATGTTCTTGTAAGAAGCAGCAGCAGCAAAATAACATTTTAATCTTCTAAGTGTCCACACACACACACACACACACAAACAGACACACAGACACACACACACACACACACACACACACACACACACACACAGAAAAAGCACCTGTACATCTGGGTATGTTTGTGTGTGTAAAGGATGGAGTCAGAGGTGTGAAACATCACAGAGATCAAGAGGGCGTAAATGCCAGCGACCTTTTTAGAGGTAAACTTTACGAGCCCTGACAAGCAGACATTAGGCTACACACTGCTGGTTATATTTGTGGCTTTGCCGGGCTGCACCCCAAACATGTTTTCTTAACACGTCTTCTGTTTGATAGGAGCTGCCAAGCATTCTCGAGGTGTCTGATCTTGTCTAAATGTTCCCCGTTTAAACTGACCTGAATCATAGCGCGCCCTCCAACATGGTCCGTTTGTCTGTTCACAGCTCTGTATGCATAACACCTTCACTTTAATACCTCGTCTGAGCGATAAAAGGATTACTTGATCCATCAATTGACAGAAAAATGAATCAAATGAATGTGATAATCAGTGTTCATCTGGAAACGGTGTTTCCACCCGCCTGTTTTTATGCACATTGTCAATTTGGCATAAAAAAAAAAAAATCAAAAAAAAAATCACAAACACCAGAAATTCAAAGAAAGACGAAATATTGCAAAAATGTTTTTACGCTTCGCCGGAGGTGGAAACGTTGGTGTAGAAATAAAAATTAAATGGAAACCGTTTTAGCGAATATAGCATGACGTACATGAAGCGCATGACTTAAACCTCTAGCCTAGAAATCTAGACGCACCCTGGCGGCAGCAAATGTCAGTCTAGCAACTCTCCGTTGGCTTGCGAGCTGGAAAAACCAAATTCTGGTCAGGCCAATCACATTGTGTATAGAGTCGGTGGGCGGGCTTAACATAAGGACGGCAGAGTTGTGACGGTTCCGCGTGAATTCCCTGCTACTTGAAAACAAAGACGATGGCTGCTGCTGCTGGCGAACAGCGGTCTTTCGAATCGGCTTTGGAAGACTTGGAGTTAAGCTTTTCTTTGAGAAAAGAACAAAGAACGGCACTGAAGTCATTCTTAAAAAAGGAAGATGTGTTCGGAGTTTTGCCGTCCGGATACGGCAAAAGTTTAATCTATCAACTAGTGTTGCTCTGGTTGGTTATGAATGCAGAGGGAATTTGAAAGACAACCGTTTATCCCGCCCCTCGGATTGAGCCCTGCCAATGGTGAGTTCCCAGACCCAACATCTTGATGTGGGTCTGGCTTGTCAGGCTATTAAACCTCAATAAAGAGACAGAAATAGTGGCAGACGGAAAAATTGGATCTGCATTTGGATGGAAACTTGACTATTGTATACTGAATCCTTTTGGGGTTTTTTTTTTTAACAGTTGTTCAAAGAAAATAAGAAACTTAAAGAAGACACCTTAGGGCCATGCATACTACATGTTAATATACAATAAGCATGTAGTATGCAACTATGGAAAACACAGCTTGGGATGCAGAGCCTGAGGTGGATTTAGGAAGTTCAAACAGTTAAGGGCATACATGAAGAAAAATGGACTCAGTGCTAACCCCCCCACACACCCACACTGTGTACTGGCAGAACGTGTGACAGCTCTACAAAGTATACAATCAATAAAACAACTCAACCTAGCACAGCTCCAATTGTGTGATAGTTGATTAATCACAGTAAACATGTAATTGCAGCTAATGAATGGCTTCATCTAGCAGCATTGTAACAAACATCAACCCTTTTTCCACCCCTGGGGCAATAATGACATTTACAACTGCTGTTCCTGTCAAACCAGTTACATTTATCATCAGATGATGGAGTGGATTATGGCACTATATATATCCGGAAGCACAGTGCATAGGGAGGGTTTTAAATGTCATTATAATATACACTGCTGTATATCATAAGGCTCCCGATTCCATAACTGCCCTAGCAGCACTAAAGCACTCCATCCTTTTAATAGGCCTAAAGCCCACTTCTGACTTTATATCCATTAGGTTTATTAGACACACACACACAATAAATAGCCCAAATGAGATGTGGGTGTGCGTCTGTGAATGCGTGGACATTGTGCAGTGTTGTCCACACACCCACACCCACCCACACCCACACACAGCCAGATGGTAACCTGCCCTGAATCAATCTGATGAAGACTACAGTACAGCGTGGACTCCATCGCGCACACACACACATATACACACACATGTAATAAATACCTCATAAAGCCTAATGGAAACTCATCAACCGGTAATTTTATTACACAAGACCTCCCTGACACCCCATCGTCTGGTCGTCAACTCACACTTTCTCACTTTATGATGCATGGCTATCATTTACACAGCAGGGTGGTTACAGAGGCAGTTGGTTTGATGCAGCCTCATCAATCTAACAGCAGTCTTTGAAGATTTTTTGGAGTCTCTGTCCCATAAATGAAATGCAAAATGTGTCCCCAAACCAGAAAATGAAAAAATGTTTGGGACAGGAACATAACTGTGGTTGAAGCTATGCTGCCAGTGGTTTTTCAAAGCCACTGAAATGTAGGAGATGGTTGAATCAAATGCTCCGGGTAAATAGTTTAAAAGACAGGCAACATTTGATTGGATGAATCCCTCAAAACTGCACCTGAATCAATCTAGTCATCTAACTCTCTGCAAAAAAAAAAGCAAATAAGCCCATTTCCCAAAATATTCCTTTTACACTAATATATACCTCTCCTGGAACCATCACCTTATCGTGGTGGAGAGGTTTGTGTGTCCCTATGAACCTGAGGGCTGTGTTGTCTGGAGCTTTGTGCTCCCGGTATGGTCTCCCAAGGCAAAGTGGTCTCAGGGGAGGGGCCAGACAAAGAATGGTTCAAAAACCCTATGAAAAAACGAGGTAGAGATGGAGTGACCCTGCCCGGAGGAAGCCCGGGGCCCCCGTCTGGAGCCAGGCCCAGATGGAGGGCCCGTCAGCGAGCGCCTGGTGGCCGGGTTTGCCACGGAGCCCGGCCGGGCACAGCCCGAAAAAGCTACGTGGCACCTCTCTCTCCAACCCATGGGCCCACCACCTGTGGGAGGAACCGCTGGGGTCGGGTGCGCTGCCACATGGGTGGCAGTGAAGGTCAGGGGCCTCGACGGACCAGACCCGGGCAGCAGACGCTGGCTCTGTGGGGGAAGGAGCCGGAACTTGTGCGGGAGGTGGAGCGCTACCAGTTGGATCTGGTGGGGCTTACCTCTACGCACAGTCTCGGTTCTGGAACCATACTCCTAGATAGGGGTTGGACTCTTTTCTTCTCCGGAGTTGCCCAGGGTGTGAGGCGCTGGACGGGTGTGGGGATACTCACAAGCCCCCGGCTGAGCGCCGCTACGTTGGAGTTTACCCCGGTGGACGAGAGGGTCGCCTCCCTACGCCTGCGGGTTGTGGGGGGGAAAACTCTGACTGTTGTTTGTGCGTATGCACCAAACAAGAGCTCTGAGTATTCGGCCTTCTTGGAGACCTTGAATGGAGTCCTGTATGGGGTTCCAGTGGGGGACTCCATAGTTCTGCTGGGGGACTTCAACGCGCACGTGGGAAATGATGGAGACACATGGAGAGGCGTGATTGGGAGGAACGGCCTCCCTGATCTAAACCAGAGTGGTTGTTTGTTGTTGGACTTCTGTGCTAGTCATGGATTGTCTATAACGAACACCATGTTCGAACATAGGGATGCTCATAAGTGTACTTGGTACCAGAGCACCCTAGGCCAAAGGTCAATGATCGATTTTATAATCGTTTCATCTGATCTGAGGCCGTATGTTTTGGACACTCGGGTGAAGAGAGGGGCAGAGCTGTCAACTGATCACCATCTGGTGGTGAGTTGGGTCAGAGGGTGTGGGAAGACTCTGGACAGACCTGGTAAGCCCAAACGGGTAGTGCGGGTAAATTGGGAACGTCTGGAGGAGGCCCCTGTCCGACAGACTTTCAACTCACACCTCCGGCGGAGCTTTTCGTGCATCCCTGTGGAGGCTGGGGGCATTGAACCCGAGTGGACAATGTTCAAAGTTTCCATTGCTGAAGCTGCGGCGGGGAGCTGTGGTCTTAGGTGCCTCAAGGGGCGGTAACCCACGAACACCGTGGTGGACACCGGTGGTCAGGGAAGCCGTCCGACTGAAGAAGGAGTCTTTCCGGGATATGTTATCCCAGAGGACTCCGGAGGCAGTTGCAAGGTACCGAAGGGCCCGAAGGGCTGCAGCCTCTGCCGTGAAAGAGGCAAAGCAGCGGGTGTGGGAGAAGTTCGGAGAAGACATGGAGAAGGACTTTCGGTCGGCACCAAGGTGCTTCTGGAAAACCGTTCGCCACCTCAGGAGGGGGAAGCGGGGAACCATCCAAGCTGTGTACAGCAAGGATGGGACGCTGTTGACCTCAACTGAGGAGGTAATAGGGCGGTGGAAGGAGCACTTTGAGATGTCTTGGTTGATACGCCTCTTCAACACTGCGTGGAAGTCGGGGACGGTGCCTAAGGAGTGGCAGACCGGGGTGGTGGTTCCCCTTTTCAAAAAGGGGGACCAGAGGGTGTGTGCCAATTACAGGGGTATCACACTTCTCAGCCTCCCCGGTAAAGTCTACTCCAAGGTGCTGGAAAGGAGGGTTCGGTCGATAGTCGAACCTCAGGTTGAAGAGGAACAATGCGGATTCCGTCCTGGTCGTGGAACAACGGACCAGATCTTTACTCTCGCAAGGATCCTGGAGGGAGCCTGGGAGTATGCCCATGGATGTTTGTGGATCTGGAGAAGGCGTATGACCGGGTCCCCCGAGAGATACTGTGGGAGGTGCTGCGGGAGTATGGGGTGAGGGGGTCCCTGCTCAGGGCCATCCAATCTCTGTACGACCAAAGCGAGAGCTGTGTCCGGGTTCTCGGCAGTAAGTCGGACTCGTTTCAGGTGAGAGTTGGCCTCCGCCAGGGCTGCGCTTTGTCACCAATCCTGTTTGTAGTATTTATGGACAGGATATCGAGGCGTAGTCGGGGTGGAGAGGGGTTGCAGTTTGGTGAGCTGGGGATCTCATCGCTGCTTTTTGCGGATGATGTGGTCCTGATGGCATCGTCGGCCTGTGACCTTCAGCACTCACTGGATCGGTTCGCAGCAGAGTGTGAAGCGGCTGGGATGAGGATCAGCACCTCTAAATCTGAGGCCATGGTTCTCAGCAGGAAACCAATGGAGTGCCTTCTCCAGGTAGGGAATGAGTCTTTACCCCAAGTGAAGGAGTTCAAGTACCTTGGGGTATTGTTCGCGAGTGAGGGGACAATGGAGCGGGAGATTGGTCAGAGAATCGGCGCAGCGGGTGCGGTATTACACTCAATTTATCGCACCATTGTGACGAAAAGAGAGCTGAGCCAGAAGGCAAAGCTCTCAATCTACCGGTCAGTTTTCGTTTCTACCCTCACCTATGGTCATGAAGGCTGGGTCATGACCGAAAGAACGAGATCCAGGGTACAAGCGGCCGAAATGGGTTTCCTCAGGAGGGTGGCTGGCGTCTCCCTTAGAGATAGGGTGAGAAGTTCAGTCATCCGTGAGGAGCTCGGAGTAGAGCCGCTGCTCCTTTGCGTCGAAAGGAGCCAGTTGAGGTGGTTCGGGCATCTGGTAAGGATGCCCCCTGGGCACCTCCCTAGGGAGGTGTTCCAGGCACGTCTAGCTGGGAGGAGGCCTCGGGGAAGACCCAGGACTAGGTGGAGGGATTATATCTCCAACCTGGCCTGGGAACGCCTCGGGATCCCCCAGTCGGAGCTGGTTAATGTGGCTCGGGAAAGGGAAGTTTGGGGTCCCCTGCTGGAGCTGCTACCCCGCGACCCGTTACCGGATAAGCGGAAGAAGATGGATGGATGGATGGACTAATATATAGCTTTCATTTACCAGATATTATTAATATTTACTTGTAACTTCAAAACGTGACACCATCATTCACAAATGACTGTCGGACAGTATTTTCACTTTATTTTAAAGACACAATTTTACGTCAGGTATGAACTGCAACCCGTCCCAGCTGCATCTACACTACTATTTTCTACCGTCACTGATCTACACACAGTCTGGATATTACCCATGATGCCAGGGCTTAACAGGGCCATATATGTATGATTATGCAAACTAAATGCTTCAACAGCATGAGTAACTAATTCTCTAATTCTTTTACTGTTTACTGTTCATTTTTGCCAAGTAAACACCCAGTCCTTTGCTGCATGAGGCTGTTGGTCTATTAAAATTCAACCAGCACACCTCCATTACCCCGGAGACCTTTAAATTCCACAGTGAAAAGGCACCAGAGATGAGTCAACAGCGAGAGCAAGACTAACTTTAGGGTCAGACACTGCTTGGCCTCCTTTGTCTGCTGCCGAGCCAGCTGTCCTTTGGGAGCTGCTGTGTCAGCTCGCATTAGCTGTGAGAGACACAGAGCGAGCCAGCGTTGACCAGGTGGTCCCTCCGACTCAATGGGTCTTATTGAACAGACCCGTGGTGGAACAGAGGGAGGTCAACAGTAGATCACTAACAGAAACCGGCGGAAGAAGCAGCCGTGGCTGAAGAGATGAAGGAGGGAGAGGCTGTTCTCTGGAGATTTTAAACAAGACCATTTCTGATATATTTATAACATAATAAAAGTGATTTCGAAATTGTAGCGGGGGAAGGCTTAGGGTTGGGTATCGTTTGGATTTTTACGATTCCGATGCCAAACCGGTACTTTTAAAACGATTCTGATTCCTAAGCCGATTCTTGAAAAACTGAAAAATGACATCAAAGAAAGGCTCTTTTAAAAGATAATTTTTTGGGGCTTTTCCCTTTATTCGATAGTGACAGTGGATAGACAGGAAAGGGGGAAAGAAAGAGAGGGGGTGACACACAGCAAAGGGCCACAGGTCGGATTCGAACCCGGGCCGATGCAGAGGACTCAGCCTACATGGGGCGCACGCTCTGACTGGGTGAGCTAGAGGCCGCCCCAGAAAGGCTCTTTTATGGAGTTTTTTTTTTTTTTTTTTTAAATTGAAAATTATTAAAATTTAACAATATATTAACGTTTTAAAGTACTTAAATATATAATAAGTAAACCTAAGTCACCTAACACACAGTTACAATGTGATATTTTTATGTCCATTTCGGAGCGACAGAGGGAAAATATTTCAGTCGACACATTAAGTGGAACTGAAATGAGAAACTGAAATTTGCGTTCTAATCCGTTGCGATTCCTACTGGTTGCGTAGGAAGCGGTTCCATAGTGAAACCGGGTTTCCGTACCCAACCCTAGGAAGGCTTGAGAGAGGCTAAATCAGTGCTAACTAAACAAGCCATTAGGCATTTTATGCCTTTTTTGCAAATGGAGGGTTATCCAAGCTCTAATCATCTTACTGTAATAGCTCCAGATTAGCAAACAGGAACATATGCTAGCTCTTTGTCCTCGAAATCAATCTCTTGCTTCTCTTGCTTAAAGAGTCGACTTCATTCCAATGTTTTTAAACTCCCACACTCAAAAGACATGCAGGTTAGGCTAGCCGGTGGCTGTAAACTGCTCGTAGGTGTGAATGTGAATGTGTCTGTCGGTCAGTGTGTCAGCGCTGTGGCGACCTGTCCAGATTTGACCGTCCGTCTTTCACCCAGTGTGTGCTGGGAAAGGTTCCCGGCCACCCTGTGCAGGATTAAAGCGGGTATAGAAACGGATGGATGGATGGATTATTGATTTTGTTGCATCTGTGTGGTGTCAGCACTGTGACTAAAAAGCAAGATGCAGACCTGCCTTCTTTTTTTTTTTTTTTTTTTTGTGGCTTAGTAAAACATAAAGTGCTGCAGGCTGACGACATATGCATCTGCTTCACTAGCTTAATATTTGGCTACATTTACACATAACATAAACTGTACAGGGCTGAACTGATTAATCGTTTTCAAATCAAAGTCGCAATTTGAAAGAATGTGATTAGCTAATCGGGAAGACCGCGATTAAACAAATGTGCAATATTTAGTTGAATGTTTGGTGTACAGTAACATTTGGTTTGACATTTTTTATTCTTCTTTTTATTGTTTTTTTTCATAAGATAAATGCTGGAATAATGTTACATTTCACAAATGTTTTACAGGAATGTCCTATTTTCAGTGGATTTTTCATTTATTTTTTATGACTTGGATGGATGAACTCTAACTCGAGCCTTTTTTCTTTCCACACGTGGACTCCCATGAGGCAGTTCAGCAACAGGGCATTCTCGCAGACACCGACGCCCGACTTACAACACCAACTTTTTATTACAACGTCATGACGACGAGCTGCTTTACCTTTCATCCAAGTTCCTGTCAGCACACTCTTCTTACTGACATTCCCCAGCAATTAGGCAAGTCAAGGTTCCACCCAAGAGCTATGAACCTCTGCCGCCTTGCAAAAATCATAAATTTACTTTCACTATCGCAAACTGAAAACCATAAGTCATAGCAAAACTGTAAATAAGTCAACTTTGGACCACCACTGAGACATTTAATGATAGCAAAGCATTTAAGCAGCAGGAAACACTCCAAGTCGGATGATTATGAAACACGCCGACGTCTATAAGAGCACGGCCACATCAGGGATTGGCACAGTGCTTCGTGTTTTTAGATAAAGCTGCTGAATGGAATGTGGAGATGGAATGTAGAATATGTTTGCCAATGTGTGTGTACTAACAATCCATGGAAGTACAAATGAGACCCAAATAGCCCAAACTGTCAACACTATTAATTCCTTGAAAACTGTCTCTGGTTTTTCTCAGTATTTGATAGATGAGTGTCAGGAATCAGTTCTTCTAGTAAAAACTCTTTGTATAGGCTATTCTTATATAAATTATTCGTGTAGCCAAAAGGCTTGTAAGAAAAAAAAATTACTTTTTTTTTTTTTTTTTTTTACTAGGCGAGTATAAAAAGTCATAATGTTAAGCACAGTGATGGCAGCTGTGTGAGTGGAGATAAAACCGATTTCTCTGCTGAAAAATGTACTCCTCGGGAATATAAAAAGTATGAAAAGTCTTTTTTCAGTGCTCAGTAGTGTGCATTTTTCAGCGCTCTGCAGGTGCAGTGATATTTCTGGCCTTTCACGTTTTTTTTCAGTTTCTTTTTTACCCTAACCTCTCGATGCCAGCAGCTGAGATTTCAGGGATGGCCAATTTTCAGCTGTGCCTCGTACGAGTGTCTTCCTTTTCACCCTCAACATGTCCTCTTTAATTCACTCGCCTTTTCCCCCCCTCACCTGCTCCTCCACCTTCTTTTTTGGACTCATCTCTGCCTTTTTTTCACCTTCTGTTTCCCATTTCATGTTCTCTTGTTCCTTCCCTCTGTGCATCTCCTCTGTAACCCCGACCACCATCCATTTCTCCTAATCCCATCTCTCCCTCTTTCAAATTTTCCTTAACTCTCCTCATTTCTCAGGATTCCGCTTCTCCTCAGCACTCATCTGCAGATGGCCACTGATGTGGGCTCCTGGAAAACCTCCTCCGTCAGCCTTTCCACCGGCTTGGTGAACCACGATGCCACGACTGTGGTGAACACAACAGGAATCAGTTCCATGCTTCTGCTTACATACCATTTGGCAGGCTTTCATGACACCATTCTCTCATCCAACGGTCAATTATTAACTTGTGCATATAAACCGCTCTCATTGTACCCTTCCATCTTGTTCCGTGTATAAAACACTGCACCATATGTAGCATGGGTCTGGAGAATTACTAAGCACATGACGACAGGCTCCTTCTCCATCCCTTTTTCATTTAATGCCTACTGTTTTTGTTTGTTGCGCACGTGGCGACTACAAGCAGGCCCTACAGGTATACAGTCCACATTTCTCCCTGAGGGAGCACAGATTTAAATCCACCACAGGAAAATTCCTGGATCTAGATGCATTCCTCTGCGACGAGATTCAACTTGTTTAGAAGTTTGGTTTTTTTTTTAAACAAAAAAAAAAATAAAACTTGACAGAGGAAATGTATCAAAAGCAGGGTGAGAGTTGTACGGTAGAAAGGCGCAGAGCTAAACGAGGCGTCATGGCGTAGAGAAAGCGCGGTAAAGCACACCCCATAATACTGAATAAAAAGGGCATAGTATCCTAGTAGCAACAATGAGAAGCTGCTTGCTCTGCAGTGTCCTCTGTTGCTCCTGGATCTTCAACTTCAGCATCTTTCTTTTAGAGGTTCTCCACGGCAACCCTCTCGGAGACACTCCCACCCCCACTTCCCGTCCTTTACCCTTCTACTTCCTTTTAGGACACCCTGTTGCACCCTAATAAAGGGCACTTTCATTAAGTGCGCATGCCATTTAACACCGTTATGTCTCCTAAAGGGTTTAAGAGAGTGCTTCGGTTCATACGGTGCATATCATACGCAGGGCTACGTGCCATGTATTTAAAAGAGTGGTGGGCAGAGATACAGCTCTTTCAAATCTCTCTCAAATCCTTTTTAACAGACACGCCCTCCCCTCCAAACCCTCTGCCACGTTTCAGAGAGCCTCTGCGGCGCTACAACATCAATGGTTTAATCGCCTTACATCTTTTGTTGACTGAGAGGAAAGAGCGAGCAAAACAGAGAGCACATATATGAGAGATAAAACACTGTATAAAAAATAAATAAATAAAATAAAATCTCCTGAAATCCCTCTTGGCTGACCTCGTTACTCAATTAATATATTGCAGATTGAGATCAAACATAGTGATGATGGGTAGCTATGGAGACAGCCACAGGTCAGAGTGGAATCATCAAAGAAATGGGTGAGATTTCAGCAAAAAATATTTCTGTGCAGTGTGTGTGTGTGTGTGTGTGTGTGCGCGTGCGAGGCGAGGCGTGGGTGGGTGGGTGGGTTCACCGAGTTCACTCAGTCTAACCTCACCCAGACATCTTTGAAAATGGCACAGCTGCAGCTGCATTTCCATCAATCGCAAGCATCAGAAGCATATTATATAATGCTACAGTACAGTGCAGCCTTCTGATGCCATTTTTAAAGTTACAATTTATAAGACATTCAGCCTTTTTGATAGTGGCCATTTAAACTAAATATATTTGCACTCTGTAATTGACACCTGAAAAAAATCCTCATAATCCCAACACGAGAGCTGTTAATACATTTGAGTACTGAATATGTTATTTTACTTTCAAGGGTATGGAGGGAGCTCCAAAGGCATAATCTGTTCATAATGCATTTCATTGTAATTGTTTTAAAGTAGAAATATTCAGATTAGGAAAACTTTAGTCTATATCCACGACGTTCCACTTCAGGGATTGCTCCGGTGCTTCCGGAAATTCCGCCAGATGTCACTCTTTTCGCCTGGATGTCCGTTACCTTCCGCTTTCTTTGTGTTGGAATTTTAATCTTAGGTGGATTCATGAGGACTATGGTTAACTGCTCCTCAGATCTCTGCAGGGTAAATCCAGACAGCTAGCTAGACTATCGGTCCAATCTGAGTTTTCTGTTGCACGACTATAAAACAACTTTTGAACGTACACATTCCACCAAAACAAGTTCCTTCCTGAGGCTAATTTGCAGAGGCACCGTGGCTCTGTCAGGCGCTTGGCACCACCCAAGACGATTGTGATTGGTTTAAAGAAATGCCAATAAACCAGAGCATGTTTTTCTCCCATCCCGGACTAGTGTTCCTAGTCTCGCATTGTCAGACCTTCCTCCTCCGCATCGCTGTGGAGGAAGGTCTGACAATGCGAGACTAGGAACACTTAAAAGTGCCAACCAACCTTTGTTGCCTTGCCTCCTGATTCTATTGTGCTGATGCTGAACCCTCTCAAAAACAGCAGCAGAGGAACGGAGCAGTGTGAGCACAGAAAGTAAAGAGGCCACAGTGCTGGAGAGGAGAAACGGGCTGACTATAATTGACTGTCAGAAGTGTCATCTCCTCTCAGCGTGTGAGTGAGCTGAGTTTGAAATATGCTGCGTGATGCCCCTCTGAAGACAAATAACCAGCTCCATTTGCCTCATCAGACACCTTCTGACTCTATACGAAGCCATAACAGCCGCCCTGACAGGCACCGACTGCAACAGAAACAACAGAGGGGGCCATCTCTCTTCCCTCTATCCTCCATCAAAACCCTCTTGAACCAAAAGTATCCACTTCCATTCCATTCTCCAGCTATCAATCTCCAGAGCCAAGCAGCTGATGGAGTTTAAGAGGATCCGAGGGAGACCCATGAACATCTCCAGTTTTAGATAATCATGTGGACATCCCTGATGGTTGTTCCACAAACATTAATACCTCCAATACCATGAAACACACGCATGGGTGGAATGATTAAAAAAAAACGCATTTGTACCTCTCCCTCTCATCCATCACACTGTGCAAGTCATTGCTTTAGTCAGACAAACTCCTTTGCTGTGAGCCCACATTTTCATGTGCTTATCAGCTTTCACCTAAGCGCTTTATGATTGTGCCAGTCCCATCGGTGGAATCGAACGCACTACACAAATAAATAATGACTTACCCTTATAATCTGAGGCCAAGCCCAGTTAAGTGACAGTGGTCTTAATACGTTTCTGATGGAATTTTTACCAGCCATTAGATTGTCGCAGAGTATTTGTCAAGAGCGGCACAACTGGGACGCAGGAAAAAAACAGATGAATCATTTTTTGAAGAAATATTTAATGTGTGGGGGAATATTGATGATGTATTTAAAGCTGGCCTCTGACCTTCCCCATGTGAATCGCCCACTTTCCATCTGTCAAATTCCCTCTTTGTATATTTCACCTAATAAACAACACTGAGTGTTTGTGAAAACATGTAGGATTATATATGTAACTGGTGTGGCTGATTTTGTGTTTGCTTCTTGATTACGATCATTATCACAGCTCTAATAAAAAACATAAGTTCTCAAAATACTAACAGCCTAATGTTAGGCAATTAGCACTAAATACAAAGAACAGCGGCTGATGGGAATGTGATTGTCTTTGCAGGTATTTGGTCATAAACCAACGTTTTGGCAAGATTTGAATTTTTACCTAATGATGGTGCTAAGTTTTTACAATTAATCCTGAGGGAAACATGAATGGCTGAGCCTAATTTCATGACAATCTATCAAGTAGTTAAGATAAGATAGACTTTATTAATCCCGCCCTGGGGAAATTCCTGAAAGTTGTTGAGAAATATTACTCAAAACCACAAATGTGAGCCTCGTGGTGGCGCTATGAAAAGTGAAGGGATGACCAAAGTCAGGGGATTCATCATCTGGGAACAATGAATGTCTGTGCTAAACTTTGTGCCAACCCATTTCGCCTAATAGATGTTGAGATATTTCACAGGATCAAGTAGAAACTTGGACCGTCTTTTCAGCACTTGATGGAAAATTAGGGGATCCACAGTCATTAAGATTTATCCTCCAGGGACCAGGAATGTCTGTCCAAAGTTACATGGCAATCCAACCAATAGTTGCTGTGTAGACATTTCAGTCTGCACCAAAAAGGTGGACCGACATTGCCATAGCGCGATACAACTAGCGTGGCTAATAGCAAAGGAAAAGATTATCTGGTTAATTCATCTGTTACTCTCATGTGCCTGTTTTTCTAATTTTGCTTTGTAAAGAGAAACTTCCATAAGACCCACGTTAAGTCTTATACATGGTCAGAGAGACGGACAAGAAACTATTTTTTCTCTCCCGTCTTTGTAACATTTTGTGGATAAACAGGCTACACTGACAGATGGCCACAGTGGCCTTAACGTGGGGCATTATTGGTGAGGAGGAGGAGGGCGGTGACACTGCAACCCCTCAAACTCCCTAACCCCATCCACTGTAAAACAAGACTCATATGTTCCCAAGGCATTACTTACACATCAAGACAGTGGGGCGACCTCTATCTCACCCAGTGTAGGCTGAGTCCTTCGCAGCGGCCCAGGTTCGAATCCAACCTGCGGTCCTTTGCTGCGTGTCATCCCCCATCGCTATCAAAAAATAAACGGAAAAGCCCCAAAAAATAATCTTTAAAAAAAAGAAAATCAAGACAGCACACACTCAAAAACACAATCCATCTATCAATCCCCAATCCCGTTGGATTGATCACTTGTCATCTGAAGGTTTCAATGCAACCATAAGTAACAAAAACAAATCTAGAGAAATATCTGCCTCAAGGCCCATTCCAAACCAAAACAGATAACACAGGCCAGTGTTGGCACACAAAAATGGCCTGCAAGAGGAAATTGGCCTCCAGAATAGCAAAGCAAGGTTACCTGAAACCATCCCAAAAAACTTCCTGAGGATGGAGCAACAATGTTGGGATTGTACAATTCATTCCAGATGCTTCAGCCGACCGTCAAAACTCCACATTATCTCATCCATCTGGAGGCACCGCAAGTTTCACATGTTTTTGTAGGCCCTCCAGTTATGTCCCAACTATGCTGTGAAGTTGTTATCATTTAAGCAACCAATCAGGTGCTTCAATATTTCATTATTGCAAAAGACTTTCCAGTCAGCTAAAACATTTGTGCAAATTCCAAATGAGGAGTTATGTCTCTTGACTTGAAAACGAGCCATCCCAGGTGGGACCCATCAAATGTGGCAAATGTGCCCACGTTTTTAAGCACCAGAGAAAACAATCTATAACTGTTAAATACATGTTGGAGTGAGGAGACAGCACTATCTAAATGCAAGCAAGGTGAAGACATCTGCTGACTCAGTTTCCAATGTCACAGCAACCAACAGCAAAGAGCTGACGGGCAGAAAATCCAGATGAATGACCTGTTCCTCCCAGGCCTGGAAAGGAGCTGATGAAGAGGTGTTCGCTCTCCGAGTTGCTGACTTTTGGCAACCTGGGAACATTCCACTGTCTAAGGTCACTGGGTGTGTTGCATAGACAGAATCGAATTGCTGATGGTGAGTTTATGGTGCAACCCCAGATGGGTTTGTGTGCCACCTGAACCCAATAACTCTTTCGAACTGCCCTCCTGTGTCTCTCGTTTGCATCTTAATTAGTTGTTTACATCTGACATATAACACAGATCGATAATGGGTCTTGCCAGGTGTGCGTACCACTCATTAAAATCAACTTTAGCCACTTAAGGACAGGCTGATATTGGGACAGAGGACAAACTCTTGTGTCTCCAGTTTACCAGTTAGTGAGTCACTTTGTCACGTGTGTCAAGTCAAGTGTGTAAAGCTCATGAAAGAAAATCATGTCAGCTACTTTCAACGTCAGATATTCTTTCCCAAAAACGAAAGAAAATGTGTCTTAGACAGAGAGGTACAATCATCTGCTTCTTATAATAACCCACGCTCAAGTGAGATTTCCATATCTCACAATAGCTTGTAATAGCTTAAAAGTTAAACTGAGTGTGTCACTCGCACCACACCCATCTTTTGATTAGGTAACTTGGAAACAGTAAACACACACACACAGAGAGAGACACACACACACACACACACACACACAGATGACCTAGCTCTGACTGGCATCATTCTGCACGGGTCAACCAGCATGGAGGCCTAAACAAATCCCCCATCCCCCTGCCCTAAACATCCCTCCGCTTCAGTGACTCTGAGGCTAGGCGTGGGCGCCGTCCACTCGCCCCACTGATCATTGCTGTTGCCTAGGCGACTGAGCAACTCAGCCCCTCCAGCAGAACCACTGCCCGACGATCAGAAAAGAAGGACATACATCATTTAGATCAGCCGAGACGTAGAGATAGACAAGAAAGAGAGGAAGGCTGAGACGAGTGGCTGAAATTGGGTTAATATTTCTGAGACAACATGATGTTTTGTTTGGTGTGACACCACATTTATATCACTGAAAGATATGACTGACGACCACACAAGCGTAACAAAGTTTGTTTTTTTTGTAAAAAGGCACCAGCTTTAGATCTTACAGTGAGTCCGTGTCTGTGTGTGTGTGCGCGAGGCTCATGCTGGCTCTATAACCTCATTCTGTCGGCTGAGGGCTGTGTTGATGGGAGTGAACGGACAGCCGATCAGACAGCAGGTTCACAGGAATCGAGTGAGAGGCGGATGCAGATGGGGGGGGGAGGGAAAGCCTGGAGAAGTGAAGTCTGTCGGGGTAAGGGAAGACGGGGAGGTAAAAGTTCAAAAAGCGGCACACGCTTTCTTTCGCTTTTCATCTGCCCGTCGCATTTCTGCTGTGTCACTAAGAGGAGAGAGACCCACTTCCTCTTTTGTTTATCCAGGAATGTGGGACGTCCTGACAGGCTGGCTTTTCATTGACTGTACACAGCTGAGAATTCCCCCTGTGGCTCTTTCTCTCTACCCATCCTGTGTGTATCTAAGTGTGTGTGTTTCTCCTCCATTATCTGTGTTACCAGCCGACCAGGCCTCCCATAGGCGGACAGGGTGTTGGGAAACGCAAGCCAGATAGTGCAAGTCGAGCCTGCGCCGTGCTCGGGGGAAACTGTCAAACTAAAAATACCTGACTCGGTCAACGTCGAGGATGAATAAAAAAATAAATACAAAAAAACAAATTTTAAAGAATTAAAATGTTAACAAACGCTGATTAAGTTAATGACAGAACATGTCAAGTGTCCAGTAACTAAAGCACATTATGTGTCAGCATTTCCCTTTGGTACAGTAGGTCTCAAAAAGGGCTACACTCTTTACTGCATGTTTTCACATGATCAATCCTATTAACTTCCATAATTATAATAATCTTAGAACTGTAATTTCAGTTTAGTCACCAAGAGTAGCCGTTTCTTTTTTTTTCTTTTTTTTTTTGATAATGCACCTTTGGAGTCGTCGTTGCCGTTTTAAGTCAGCTTCACAGAAACATGACGTGTGGTCAAACAGGATACCAGCGACAGAAACATCCTATTCCTGTTTTTTTGTATCCCCGCAGACATGCAACACAATGACTTGAAACCACAGCCTAGAGGAAAACACCATTGTGTTGTTGATCCTCCGGTTTCAACTGAAACGAGAAAAGGAGCTCCCACAGAGAGACACCAGGGCTCGCTTTGACTCGCCGGTGATTGATTGTTTATTTAAGAAAAAAAACAAAAACGGGAGTTACTGAAAGCCTGACTGATTCTTACACTAGCAATTCAGATTTTGCATGCGGTGATTTAAACTAAGTAAGCGGGGACTTTGATTGTGACCCCAATAGATATGTAAAGCCATGACTGTACTCTAAAAGACAGGGACTTTGGAAAGCTTATTGATAATTCACCTCAGAGGGAAAGTGACCAAATGCTTCAGTCACACAAACAACGTGAATATCAACACGCTGCCTAATTTGCGTAACTGTGATGAAATACACACACCCACTGGTGTCCAACTGGGACGGCAGGTTTTACAGTTTCATTGGGAGCTTTTAGGTCACGACCCTCCCCAAGAGTAAAAGAAGAGGAAACTGGAAAAAAAGAGAGAGTGAGACAGAGAGCAATGCCTCTAAATCAGAAAGGGGAAGAGTTCACACTCGCTGTGGCACCTCATATGTTAAGAGACACACATTAAAAGGCCAGGTGCTAAAGACCCCTGTGTAAACGCACACTCTTATTACTTGTCAGTGAGCTAATTTGGTTTACAGGGTGACTAACATAGGAAGGCATGGCTACACATGTAGGAGGCCAGTGCAAGCAGTCTCCTGTGATGTGAAGCAACATATAAATCAATGCATTGTGCTGAAGCTCTAATGCGTCTTAATCTGCGGTGAATCACTAACCTATCGGACTGGTTCCTGAAAGCCACACGCTGCTGAATGGATTGACAGACTCATGGTAATGAGGTCTGAAAAGTATTAAGAAAGTGGAACAGCGGAATTAATCTGTGTGCCCTCATAACATATTTGGTTCTAGAAGCTTGGTGATGTAGTGATACTCACTATTGAATTACTCTAACTGAGGAGCTAACTGCTAACATGTAGCCAGCCAGTCGAGACCTACCAGCAATAGCCAATTACAATAGCTCCCTGAGCATCTTTCTTTTTTCTCTGTACTGTGCCGTTTACTCCCCCATTGGCGTTTTGTTCTTAAGAGTTGTGCACCACTTTGTTCAATAATTTATACTCCAACAGCGGAGGGTTAATTAAAAGTGGATGGTGCAACACAGCTAATAAGCCACCAGCTTCTTACATTTTGGACTGTGCATCTTTGCATTCCCTAAAATGTTAGCACTATCAAGTAGAGCTGCAACGGTTATCGACTAATCGATCAGACGATGGATGGAAAAATAATCGCCAACTATTTCGATAATCGGTTAATCGTTAAAAGTAAGTTTGCATGCAAAATTGGCAGAAAATGCTGTTTTCAGCCTCCCAAATATGGACATTTCCTGCTCTTTTCTTTTTTATAGCATATTAAAATGAATAGCTTTGGGTTATGGACGAAACAAGAATTTAAAGACATCACCTTGGACTTTGAGAAACTGGGATGGACATTTTTCACTGTTTGACGTTTTACAGACCAAACGAATAATTGAGGAAATAATCGGCAGGTTAATTGATAAGAGTTTCACAAAAAATTCAGTTTCACCAAAGTTCATCAAACTGAGCTCAACCTCCACACCGATTTTCTTCACCCCTGCAAGTGCAATGCACCGATTGTTGCGCATCAATTGGATTTAAGAATTGATTTCACCACAAGATGTGGCCATTTTTAAAACGCTGGACTGACCAATAGAGTACGGACCGGGACGCATTTTTCTGTCCGAGCCCGGCCCGAGCCTAACTGGCATTAAGATATTTCTGTCCGAGCCCGACAGTTAAAATATAATTTTTTTCCTCATACTAATGACACATGTACGTTTGTAGGAAGGCATTCGGAAATGTCAACAGACGAGCGCATCAGCGCACACGGGGCAACAAGCGCACGTTAACACAGGCGCGCACCTACATAATAAGGTTTTTTAAATTTCAAATGTTCAATGCCTTATCACGCTGATGTGACCGAGCCCGATCTGAATCATTTCTAAATATCTGTCCGAACCCGGCCCGGCCCATTGGGTCACACACACACACACACACACACACACACACACACAAAGCCACTGTGGCAGCATTAACTAGCCTCAGTTGACCCTGCACAGCTGGACTAAAACAATTCAGTGAATTAATGTTGTATTTAGTGCATGTTTTTTTTCTTTGCATTAATGTGCATGTGTCAGTCCGTGTGCATGCAATAATCTTATTCATATCACCAAGTGTATAGCAACTTACATTGAGTGACTAGAGCCAAATGGCACCAGTTCCTTATACTTCTGACTCAAATAAGTCAGCTTTTATGAGTTGAAACTGCAAGACATTCATTATATTGTTGACATCATAGACATGGCCATCTCACTTAATGAAAAGTATATAGTCCTCTGCACAACATGAGCTGCTACACTGTCCTATCCACTGTGGTAAAAGTAACAGAATATGGGTGCCCAGATAGCTCAGTTGGTAGAGCGGGCGGCCATATATAGAGATTTACTCCTCGATGTAGCGGGCCCGGGTTTGACTCCGACCTGCGGCCCTTTGCTGCATGTCAATCCCCCTCTCTCTCCTCTTTCACGTCTACAGCTGTCCTGTCGAATAAAGGCCTAAAAATGCTCAAAAAATTATCTAAAAAAACAGAATATGTTGACGTCAGCCTGATGGGTCTAATCATTTCTCCTCCTCTCTGAGAAACCTCGCTCTCTGGCTTGTTAATAGTCACTTTATCTGCCGAGTTATAAACATTGTTCCTTTAAAGCCATTTATCAGCTTGGAGGCCAGGGGAATGTGTGAGGGTCTGTTAAAGGTCAGCATTATTGCAGAGAGGATCTCTATCAGTTCATCTAGACAATGTCAAAGCAGCACTTTGCTGTCTCGCTTGGGCACTTTGTCTTAATCTCACACACAGCTAGGCCTATTTGCAGTCTGTGTGGCACTAAAGAGGAGCCTAATGCAATGTCTCTATAACAGCATCATATTTCTTCGACTGGAATTGGGTTCCAGACCACCAAAAGTGAATGCAGATGTTGAGAAGTCTGGAAATAGAAGTCCGTAGTCAACAAAGTAGTACTCAATGTAGCCCCTGCTGTTCTTTTTTTTCTTCTTCAGAACAGAAGCCATCGCTCTCCTCGCGCATTACAACACACACCCTGTCCAAGTAAACATGCACACACACACACACACACACACACACACACACACACACACACACACACACACACACACACACACACACACACACACACACACAGCCTGTATCCCCAAAGGAAGAGGAGTGGAGGGAGGGGGGGGCGGATTTCAGCCATGTCAACGCACAAGAAATTCAATTAAGCAGACAGCAGGATGTCTCCGAAAACCAAACTCCTTTGAGCTTAATGTGCCCTCCAACAGTCCCCCACCACTCCATCCCCAAGCTTCCCAGCCAACCCCTCACCGCCGTTCAGCCACTCCCCCAACACCACCGAGACCCATTGATGGCCCTTTCCTGGGCCCCCTTTTATACACTCCTCTCCCAGGGCCTCTTTTGCCTCTAAAAAGAAGGACTTCTAAATTTACATTCGCCAAAAAGATGATTTTTTTTAAAGTGACTGAAAATGTATGAAACAGAAGCCTCTAGCTCAACCAACAGGTCCGTTCTACTCTTGGGACACCAAACACATTCATCCTCCTCCTCTGTGTGTGTCTGGCAACCGGGCAGATGCTGTTCATTTAGCACTTGAGCGGCAATCCTCGAGCTTGTCTCCTAAATGCCCTGGGTGGGGGGGTGGGCAAACTGACATTTGGACAGTATTAAATAAAGCCACTCTGAAGACCTCACACCGCAGCCAGATCTGACCTCACAACATGGTCACTCCGCTCGGATTTCAAGAAGCCAATCGAGTAAATCTGTGCTGGTGAATCTTTTTTTCTCGCCAGGCCTGCAGAGGGTAGTGTCGACCTGCGAGCAATTAATTTCATGTCCAAGCATTTTTCATTGAGGCGTGATGAAACACTTTTAGGTTAAGATCACTGTAATATTGCTTTTTTTGTTGTTGTTTTTAGCGATTGGCATGCCAACAGTAGTTCTGTTTCTGTAAAAGCCAGAAAGATTAGCGATGCTCAGCTTTGTTTAGGACTAGATAGCATCAATCTCATTACCAATGCATTGGTTTTAACAATGAAATAATAAACCTTCTCAAGTGAAGCAGGTCTTTCAAATGATGGCAGGCCATTGCGTTTGTGTATTTGAATTTGTGCATTATTGTCAGCAATGAGCACGCAGAGCCAGAGCCTCGGTGGCACATAATGTCACACACATCAGAAAACAGAAACAACAGCTTAAGAGAGGTGCTGGGTCGCTGCAGGCACAATATTGATGTTACGTAATGACAGCCAAACACCGCCCCAAAATGTGTGTGTTGGCGTGCGAGTCTTTCCGGATTAAGGTCTCCCTTGGCTCTCACTAATGCTTGTTTCAATCCTTTTGTATTTGTTACCTTCACAGTTTTCACAGTGTACAATGTCCGGGAATGCCTGATAGATAAGATTTGACCTATGTGATCTGATTTTAAACTACTTGCGTCGAGCTCCTATATGCTGCTGCTGCTGCTGCTGCTGCCCTGTCCTTGTAAATCTGGGATAAAAGAATAATGATGATAATAAAGTTTCAACTGGGTGTGGGGATTTTTTTTCTCCCTTGAACCAGAATTTATTCCCCATGCCAAACAGATCATGGCAAGTTACCCATGTGCTAGCTAAACGAGGCTTAGTGTCCTCCTGTTCCATCAGGGCATTTTCATCCCAGCTCGAAGCTTTCAGCCATGTATTTAGGTCTTAACACAGGGACATTGATTTCTGGTCCCGTGCCATGCATTTCAAATGGGCCCTAAGCAGACATGAGTGCTCTTCCACAACCAAAAAGGCAACAATGATAATCAGTGAATGACCCCCACCAACAACAAAAACCTATTTGCTTGTGCCCCCCTTTAAAAGCTACTAAGATAAGACCACGAGTGCAGTGACCTAAATCAGTGCAGACTCAAATGATGGGCTAGCGTGGGACTGAAAAGGCCACTTAAGGACACTCTGTGTGCATATGTGTCATAATCACCCCAATCAAGACTTTACAGTGAGGTTAAGTCAAGACCCCCCCATGTTAATCCTTCACAGCAATTTTGATCAGCATATGTTGTCAGTGCAATGCGACCCATCCTGACTGTATTATCTATGAGGAATGAAACCAGAGGTATACAGATGTAATAGGCCAGCTGCATTAAAGGGCTGCACAATATATTGGTTTTTTTAACATATCGCACTAGACATTCAGAGATTTTTTGTGTTAGTTGAAAGAAAATATCAGTAGAAAACTGCACATTAAAATGTAACTGCCATTCTTTTTTTAAGTGGTGCCTTTTATATTCAATGTCCAATTTGTTCAATAGAAGAATGTTGAAAATGATTTCCTTTTATCTGTTTTAAATTCAACGAGCAATTTGTTGTATTTTAGCAGAATACTGAAAGCAGCAGGAATGCAGAACTAAGTACACTTTAATATCTGTTTATTTATCGCTAGTAATATCGTTATCGCGATATTCAACATCGCATATTTTCCTCATTTTGTGCAGCCCTAAATATGTGTCTTTTGAGAGCTCAACCACAAAGAAGTACAATATATCTATAATTTATATAATTATAATACTATCATGTCAAGAGGCAGGCCTCAAAAGGGCAACAACAACTTGTGTCTCTTATCCGGAGATCTTTTGAAGTCAGGGGTAGCCTAATTTTTTGTCATTCACCCAAGTACATGAAAGTAACTTTTGGCCTCAAAGATGGACATAATCAAAAGGGCCATTTTCCCATGTTTTATGTACTGTAAGGCCTGATTGGTTGGACTGTAGCGTGTCTCTGTGTTAAGACTGCCTGCAGATTTTGACAAACAGGTGTGTTCCCACAGGTAGGAGGGAGAGTATATAGGCCTACTCACCATTAAGTCCATTGGGGATGCTCCTGTGGTGGTGCGGGGCTGACAGGTCATCCATGGACCTCCTCATGGTGGTGCCCAGCTTACTGTTCTCTGAGGCGGGCTTGTGTATGTGGTTGTGATTGTGGTGATCGGGGCTCCCAGCACTACCTGTGCTGGACGTGCTACTCCCGTCCCCAACATCCCTGACCGTTCCGGTGCCGCCGTTCAGGTTGCTTAAACTGGACTGACTGTCTATGGAGCTCCTGGAGCCCGCTCCGTTCCTCTCCTCATCCAGCATGAGGATGATCTCCTTCAGCTCAGAGTTCTCCCTCAACACGGTGTCCTGGTTGGCCTCCAGCTCCTTCAGCTTCATCATGTAGGTGCCCACCTCCTTCCACATGGCGCTGGCAGTGTAGCGGCCGAAGCGCTGCCACTCCCGGGACAGCTTCTTGCCCTTCTGCCGGTCGTCGTCCAGGAAGCAGCAGAGCTCCCGGAGCTCATGGTTGTCGTCCTGCAGCTTCTGGTTGATCTCCTTCAGGCTCCGGATTTCGTGCAGGTGCAGCTGCAGCCGCCGGTTGATGTCTTTCATCATGTTGCCGTGCTCGATCATCAAGTTCATTTTCTCGCCGTCGACCCTCCGTAATCTCCGGACCAGCTCCTCTTTGCTGCACCGCAGCATCTCCTCGTCCGTCAGCTGGCTCAGCTCATCCTTCGCTCCCTCGGACGGATTTTTAGCCATGGCTGTCTTCGCTGCGAGTAGCCTGTCGGTTCGTGTAAACGGTGCCTTGAAATAAAAACTGTCAAAAACTAATTTAACCAAGCCTCAGTTGCGGAACTGTGTTAAAATACGAATACATTGTCCAAAATATACAAGTATCGCCATGCCCTCCTCTTCAACAGGCCGATAACGAAAAAGAAAAGAAAATATGAATCGAATGTGATGCTATGGCAACCCGTGCGTGAACTGAATGCCCTCACTAATCTTTCAAGGGAAAATTATTTATGAATTTCGGAAACAACTGCTGGTACTCACATTCCGTCACTAACGGAAACACGTGATTTTAAATCGATTAGCAGTGATTTCCAATCAGGTCCTGGTCCCCGGTGCCGAGTCCCGTCAGCACAACACACCGCGTCCCATCGCAATGTGAGCCGTCTCCTCTGGACATCGCTCCATTCAAACGATGATAAACAGAAAGAGCAACTAACTGGAATGCAACTGTTAGCTAAACCGTAATTTGAGCTAAAAAAAAAAAAAAAAAGGTCCAAATAAGCGTGAACACTACACTTCCGAAAGCCCACTTCTTTTTATTTTACCGGCGGTGCTCTCTTGAACGCGTTTTACCGACAACAACGCTCCTCGGATAAGCCTCTTTACTGAGGTGGTGGTGGACGGATAGTTCAAGCCTTTCCACTCAGCCAGCTCGGAATTAGCAGCGGACCCCCTCCTTCTCGTCCAAACACTCGGGTTTGAAATCATTCAAGAGGATTTCGGCCAAGACGGCCAATCAAGACATGGCAGAGGAGTGGGCAGCAGGTAGATGAACAGTGCGGCTCAGCCCTCTTAAAGGAACAGTAACGAGTTCAGGACTGAGAAAAACACATTAGTCATTAAAAAAAATAGCACTAGAGAACGCCTATTTTAAAAAGTAATGTATTACCATAAACTGTATAAAATAATAAACACATATTTAAACCGTGGTAAAGTTGGTTTTTATATTGGACATTGGATATTCGACACATTCGAAAAATCTATTATGCGACTTGCCATTTTGACCTATTCATGTCAAACCACTTTTGGTGAACTCAGCTAACTCCCCTACACATTGCACAAAGTTTACTTTTTCAAAAAACCCATCCTTTGATTTTTGAAAATATTTTTTAATGTCAAAAAATGCTATAAATCTATTATGCGGCTTCACCTTTTGACCTATTCATGTCAAACCACTTGCTTTGTGCAATGTGTAGGGGAGTTAGCTGAGTTCACCAAAAGTGGTTTGACATGAATAGGTCAAAATGAGTTTGAAATTTTCCAATGTGTCGAATATCCAATGTCCAATATAAAACCAACTTTACCACGGTCATATTTAAAGCGTTTTGTGTAGTATATATTTAGCTTTTGCTATTTACAAACTTTTCGTTATTAGTAAAAACTAGTTATTTTTTTGTATTTGTTCATTTCTAGGCAAATAAACTGTTGTTTAAGTAACTGGCCCAATTGCTAATCGTTTCTGAATTAAAACTGACTTTAACCTCCCCTGTATGAAGATCAGCCTCTGACTAAACTGTGATTCCCCACTCAACAACTTTTATTGCATCTAAAAAAGAAATGAAAAATCTCCTAAATTAAACTAAGAAGAGTTCTAATGAATTTGTATCTTAACAGGTGCTTTTTAGATTTGTTTTGCAAGGTCACATCGCCCCCGTGTGTACACTGTCAGTAACAGCCAGACACAGCAGGTTGAGTACATAAACAGCTTGGAATAAAATCACATTGTCAGGCATTAAATTAATCATTAGTTTATTGAAGTGCAAAACAAACAAAGTTATTTTTTGCAGCAGAAAAACATCTGTATGTGTACAAAACCAATAAAGCTGATTCTAAAAAATAATGTGTCAAATGGTTATATTATTTTCATTAGTTTAAAAATGTTTAATTCAGCATTTGTATGTCAGTATTAAAGGCACAAAACAAGTTTAGAAGCTTAGTGGGTATAGAAGAGCAGTTACACTGAGATACAAAGGGCTAGTTACAGAAAATTCAAGTACTAATAACAGAAGGAAAAGTGGTTGTTTCCCCATATGCTTATTAGTGGCCAGTAATAACAGATACAGATACAGAAAACATTATTAATCCCCAAGGGGCAATTCATCCTCATAACTGCATGTGGATATACTGTTTGTTTCATGATAATAATATTTTCTATATAAAGGCTAAACTTTCACAGAAAAGTGATAAAACAACTCTGCAGCATAAGATGCTTTTGGCTAAGGCAGGAGTACAAAGCTGCAGGCAGTAAGCTAGTCTAAGTAACCCAAAAACCCACACACACCACGTGAACCATTTTTGTTTCTTCTTATGTTATACGACCCTGTAAGACCATTTACTTGTTTTGATCCCTGTGTCTGACAGAGCACACCACTCCACTCTTTGGCCTGAGTGTGCCAGTGTCCACTATATCAAAGGTCTGTCCCGGCACAAGGGGGAAGTCAAACCTCTGGAGCAGCTTGGCCATCACCACTTTAGCCTCCATCTGCAATCGCCCCAACACACACACTGAGTTAATTTCATGCGTTGTTATGTTTTTGTGTGTGTTGACTATTTATGACATCACCCACCTGAGCAAAGTTCTGTCCTAGGCATGAGCGTGGGCCGAGTGCAAAGGGGAAGTAGCAATAATACGGCCTTGTAAAACAGATAACAGACAGCATCACTTAATGTACAGTTTCCCTTCTTTAATCTGGGACAACAATCAGTGTCCTAAAATGTTAAGACTAAAAATAAAATGCGTCATTTTGTGAAAACTTGTATGCTACTTACTTGGGAGCATCTGGGTGAAATCTGTCTGGATCAAATGTCAGCGGGTCCTTGAAGAATTTCTCCATTCTCCCAGTCGCATGGGAGCTGAACTGAATTTCAAAACATTTTGATAGCAGATCAATATTCACTGTCCCTCAGGTTGGGGCATGTTGATACATTTTGGGCAGCAAGATATGCCCTGTCTCCTTCTCCCAGGAGTATTTTTTTTAATTTTGAGAAGTCACTGAGCTCTTTAAAATCTGAGATTACAGAGTTGAACTTGTTAAAATGAATGTTCCTTGTGTTACTGGAGGTTTTATATTGTAGGAGAAAGTGCAGCTTTGTCTCAACCTCACCTGTCAAACAGTGATATCACATGTTCTGTTTTCTTCTCGTTGCCATGATTTTTGTGTCTTCCTGTTTTGATTGCCAGTTTGTAGTCACTGAGCCTGTACTTGGTTAAGATATGTCTTTTAAGTGATAGGTGCCATTGTGCTTATGTACATAAATGAATAAAAAACTAACTATAAAACCTTTTGGGTTCTGACACACTTCCTGCTTTAGAGGTACTTACAAAACATGAGACTCCTCCCGGTATGTGGATTCCATCAATGACAATGTCTTCCAGTACATCACGAGATGTGCCTGGAGCTGTCGAGTACATCCTCAGAGTCTCTTTCAGTACCTGGGAGGAGTTACAGTGTGATCTCGGGTCAATTCCTTAAAAAATAAAATGTATTCAAGTACATTTAGTAGAATTACAGAGAGGAGGCAAATCTTGGTTTAGTGTGTCATCTGTAGATGGAGCCATTTTTCATATTGACAACAAGAACACTTATTGTATAGGCTAACTTGAGAGTCAGTCACAACATGCTTCACTCCTAAAGAGCTAAACCATCTTTTTCCTAACTTCATGTACCTGTGAGAGGTAGACCAGTTTCCCCAGATCATCATCACTGATCTCCTGTTTCATCCCAATGACATCATCCACCTCTTTCTTCACTCTGAGAAATAAAAACCCAACTGAAGAAACCATTACTCAAAAGTGACAATATGAAACCTCATTTTTGGTTCTTACTTCTCCAGAATGTCAGGATGTCTCCCAAGTTCCATGATGCAAAAAGCCAGTTGATTAGCAGTTGTTTCTTGCCCTAAAATATTAGAACATTACCTTCAAAACCCCAAAGTCGTGCTTAAAGGAAGAGTTCATCAAAAACACAATAAAATGTAGGACTTAAATATAAGTGGTGGTGATGATAATAATACACAGACATAAGAGCATGGATTTTTGTGAATAACTATGTCATTATACTTATACTAAAAGTAATATTTAACTCCCAATGTGTCCAGAATTCACACCTAAACTGGTGGATAGTTCCCATTCTAGGTAAGAGGGAAATATGTTTTATTGAAAGTGTCCCTTTAACATTGTTAGCCTCTCTATGAAGCACAGCTTCAAGCTTCTTTTTGGATCATTTCACACATCAAAGCAGAGACGACACAGACTCACCCGCAATGAAAAATGTCACAAAATTGTCCAACATCAACTCTTCGTCTTCTTTAGTCATGCTTTCCTCTGGAATAATAAGAAAAGAACCTCAAACAAGTAAACCAATATATCTAGTTATCTTATCATATAATCTGTAACATTAAAATCCATGTTTGACTGAAAGTTGAACTCATCTATACATGCATATTAACTGGCCTGTCCTATCTACTGTATCTGATTGTGAACAGGTAGTAGCTTAACACTGCACTTCTGCTCTGCAAATCTAATACTATGGAATGGTAACGATGCACATGACATGTTGAGATAAAGATGCTTGTTGTTCACATGTAGTTCTGCTATTTTTTGTCATACTATTCTCCGTGGTATAAAATAAATAGTCTGTTTTTATTTAGGCACTAAACTGCCAAAACCATTGTTTGCAACTGCCATGACCCTATTACAACAGAGGGAAGTTTAAACTCTCTCGGTATCTTCAGCGGACGCGAGTTTGATTCCGACCCACGGCCCTTTGCTGCATGTCGTTCCCCCTCTCTCTCCCCTTTCCTGTCTTCAGCTGTCCTGTCAAATTAGGCTTAGAATGCCCCAAAAAATAATCTTTACAAGTTCTTCTTATCTAATCAAATCAAACTTTAGGGACCATAACCTTTGCCAGCTGATTTGATGATCTGTGTGAGGATGTCCTTGGGGACATCATCGCCGTTTTGCATGGCAGTCTTTCGGTCATTAATCCACTTAGCTCCAGTTGTGCGCAGCAGGCGGCAAGCTTCCCTCACTTTCTTAATGAATGGTCGGTTCTTCAGCTTGTACTGGAAATGCAAGATTTGAGGATCACAAACAGTTTATAATATCGTCAACACACAAAGTCCTTACAAATGTGTAGTGAAGTCATACCTCATAGAAGATGTCTCTGGCTTTGTAGAGCATCCCTTTCAGACATGTCTCGATGGCTTCAGGGAAAATTAATCTATCCTTCTGCAGGTCTAAATCCACCCCAAATGCAACCTGAGAGTTATCAAGAAAATAAGGTAGTTACAACTTGATTATACCTTTTTCTTTTTTTTTTAAACTTTCGTCATAAGCTGGTGCTTTTGTCACATGCAAGAAAAACTTTTTGGATCATTACTGCCGTGGAAGACGTAAAACAGACTACACACACCTTAGCAATAACATCAAGGGTAAAAGAGTTCATGAGGTGGAGCATGCTGCCCTCTGTCATGTTATCAGCGACATCTGTAAGTGTAGTCATCAGTTTCTCTGCCCTCTCGTTGAAGGTGCCGGTTAGACCTCTCAAATACCTGGAAATGTAGTAGTTTTAGACAGTGGACTAGCAGGACATACAACTGGACAATGTTCTCCAAAAGAAACAAGAGCAAAAGATACCCACAATCTAAACAGAATCTACAACGATTGCAAACACTGAATATAAAATGAAGGTTGAGCAGATAGTTGATTCTATCTTTGTGATTATGAAATAACTCACAAGCTGCTGAACGCAGGGTCCATGATCCGCCGCTGTTTATACCACTTCTCATGATCTCTTGCTGTTACCAGGCCATTACCTAGAAACCTTGAAAAGAGACATGGAACACAGGACATTCAAAATAGCTATATAAGGTTGTAAATGATTCGGCATAACAAAACAGTAAAGGGAACCAACCAAAAGTGGGCTGATAATACTCACATACAGAAAACATTTAAGTTGTTGTCAGTTCAGAAATGTAACATATTGACAGTATGACAGATTACACTGTTATGAAAAAGTATGGAAAGTATAACTAATCTGATAGTGTGACAAATTACCTTTGACCAAACAGGTTGAAGATTGTGCTGTAGAATATATCTTTTGGATACTTTGGGGACATCAGGATCTCCTGAAACAGAGCCAATCACAAGAGGGAAGATTGAAAGGCAAGGTGTTTTTAATGTTAATATTATCAAGATATATGCTTATCCATTTTTACCCAAAATTTTACCCAGCAACTGCTGGTTATATAACTACTGTAAGGTGCTATGTTTACCTTGGTCGCTTTTGGGCAGGTCACCAGCAGCAAAACGTAATGTAGAATATTTATTCTGCAAACAGGCCCATATGTCTCGGCCCTGTAAATGACATGTCATATTATCGTTATTACAGGTAACTAACTAGCACACCACGGGTTAAGCACTATAGTTTACATCACATCCGTCTTTCACCAGAATATCAGAAAATCCAATGCAAAAAATCTGAACCAACACCGTCAAGTCAGGTCCCAGCTGCTACCTAGGTACCATCATAGAACAGATATGAGATGACTGACTTGCTAACACCGGATAGAACCACATGGCAGCCATTTTACCTGGCTCAAGTTTTAGACTTGCTGCAATTTTGTTTTCTATCTGGTACACGTACGGGCCTGCATGGCGTTTGTTCTGAGTTGACGTTTTTCCAGTGGTGTAGTCTGTTTTCTCTATCACTCTGGTCTAATGTATTGTATTGGGTATACTGTACCAGAGCCCGTCTACCCTTATTAGAAAGTATTTGACTGTACTGTATATTGGCGAGAATCTGCCTTTGGGGGAGGGGGGGCGTATCATAGTGGGGGATCTGGCTGTCCTCCCCAGGGAAGTTTTACTGCGGTCAAGCCAGCCGACACATCGTGAACGACAGTCAAGACAGCCGACCCAGTGTTTTTGCTGTACGTGATTATAATAGCTTTACGGTAATAGCGTCTCAGAACTGATTTCAAAATAAAAGCATTCGTCTGATACATAGCGAGAGACAGTCATTGAAAGCTAATACCGTCAAAGGAAATGTCTGACAAGGCCCTGTTTCCACACACTAATTTCACTTCAGGGTAATATTAGACGTACACCGCCTCATATTGCCACCCAGGAAGTTTCAAGTCATTCTGGTGTACAGTTTCAAAATAAAAGCCCACCAAAGATTCAAATATGAGAATAATTATATATGATTAATATATAAATTCCACTTCAGGGTTATAGTACACGCCCCATTAAGTATCAAGACATTCTGATGTGTAGTTTCAAAATAAAAGGCCGTCAAAGTCTCAAATATGACAATAATTATATAATTATTTTGGATTCAATTTTAAAGGAAACGCCCTGTTATCAAAGGATAATTCCACTTCAGGGTTATAGTACACGACCCCATGGTGTGACCCATTAAGTATCAAGACATTCTGATGTGTAGTTTCAAAATAAAAGCCAGTCAAAGCCTCAAATATGACAATAATTATATAATGATTTGGGATTCAATTTAAAAGGAAACGCCCTGTTATCAAAGGATAATTCCACTTCAGGGTTATAGTACACGACCCCATGGTGTGACCCATTAAGTATCAAGACATTCTGATGTGTAGTTTCAAAATAAAAGCCAGTCAAAGCCTCAAATATGACAATAATTATATAATGATTTGGGATTCAATTTTAAAGGAAACGCCCTGTTATCAAAGGATAATTCCACTTCAGGGTCATAGTACACGACCCCATGGTGTGACCCATTAAGTATCAAGACATTCTGATGTGTAGTTTCAAAATAAAAGCCAGTCAAAGCCTCAAATATGACAATAATTATATAATGATTTGGGATTCAATTTAAAAGGAAACGCCCTGTTATCAAAGGATAATTCCACTTCAGGGTTATAGTACACGACCCCATGGTGTGACCCATTAAGTATCAAGACATTCTGATGTGTAGTTTCAAAATAAAAGCCCGTCAAAGCCTCAAATATGCGACTAATTATATAATGATTTGGGATTCAATTTAAAAGGAAACGCCCTGTTATCAAAGGATAATTCCACTTCAGGGTCATAGTACACGACCCCATGGTGTGACCCATTAAGTATCAAGACATTCTGATGTGTAGTTTCAAAATAAAAGCCAGTCAAAGCCTCAAATATGACAATAATTATATAATGATTTGGGATTCAATTTAAAAGGAAACGCCCTGTTATCAAAGGATAATTCCACTTCAGGGTTATAATACTCGACCCCATGGTGTGACCCATTAAGTATCAAGACATTCTGATGTGTAGTTTCAAAATAAAAGCCCGTCAAAGCCTCAAATATGCGACTAATTATATAATGATTTGGGATTCAATTTAAAAGGAAACGCATGGAACTGTACATCAGAATGTCTTGATACTTAATGGGTTAGTGTACTATATATGTAGGGTCGTGTACTATAACCCTGAAGTGGAATTATCTTTTGATAACAGGGCGTTTCCTTTAAAATTGAATCCAAAATAATTATATAATCAGTCGCATATTTGTGACTTTGACTGGCTTTTATTTTGAAACTACACATCAGAATGTCTTGATACTTAATGGGTCACACCATGGGGTCGTGTACTATAACCCTGAAGTGGAATTATCTTTTGATAACAGGGCGTTTCCTTTAAAATTGAATCCAAAATAATTATATAATCAGTCGCATATTTGTGACTTTGACTGGCTTTTATTTTGAAACTACACATCAGAATGTCTTGATACTTAATGGGTCACACCATGGGGTCGTGTACTACAAGCCTGAAGTGGAATTATCCTTTGATAACAGGGCGTTTCCTTTAAAATTGAATCCAAAATAATTATATAATCAGTCGCATATTTGTGACTTTGACTGGCTTTTATTTTGAAACTACACATCAGAATGTCTTGATACTTAATGGGTCACACCATGGGGTCGTGTACTATAACCCTGAAGTGGAATTATCCTTTGATAACAGGGCGTTTCCTTTAAAATTGAATCCAAAATAATTATATAATCAGTCGCATATTTGTGACTTTGACTGGCTTTTATTTTGAAACTACACATCAGAATGTCTTGATACTTAATGGGTCACACCATGGGGTCGTGTACTATAACCCTGAAGTGGAATTATCTTTTGATAACAGGGCGTTTCCTTTAAAATTGAATCCAAAATCATTATATAATTATTGTCATATTTGTGACTTTGACTGGCTTTTATTTTGAAACTACACATCAGAATGTCTTGATACTTAATGGGTCACACCATGGGGTCGTGTACTATAACCCTGAAGTGGAATTTATATATTAATCATATATAATTATTCTCATATTTGAATCTTTGGTGGGCTTTTATTTTGAAACTGTACACCAGAATGACTTGAAACTTCCTGGGTGGCAATATGAGGCGGTGTACGTCTAATATTACCCTGAAGTGAAATTAGTGTGTGGAAACAGGGCCTTGTCAGACATTTCCTTTGACGGTATTAGCTTTCAATGACTGTCTCTCGCTATGTATCAGACGAATGCTTTTATTTTGAAATCAGTTCTGAGACGCTATTACCGTAAAGCTATTATAATCACGTACAGCAAAAAAACTGGGTCGGCTGTCTTGACTGTCGTTCACGATGTGTCGGCTGGCTTGACCGCAGTGAAGTTTTGAGCATCAACGACTTCATTTCCTGTATTCGGATACACTGTTATGCCTTTAAAATACCTTTATTTATGTGAAGAATAAAAACACAGATGACAATTCAAAATATATCAAAATTATAATGGAAAGTTTGTTGTTGCGTGTCATTGGGCACTTTTAAGTGGGTATATGGAAATCCTGGAGCTTTGTTAGTGGGTATACTGCGTACACCTGCGTATCACGTAGACTACACCACTGCTTTTTTCCATTTAAGTGTTTAATAGTCACATAACCTACTTTTGTCTTAAGCAAATGCATGAAAGATAATTGTGCTTACCATTCCAGAAACGTGTCGTGAACGATGTCGCCTTTTCTCATTACCCTTAAAAAGATTGGTGAATGTCCGAAGAGAAAACTGTGGGCGAAAAAATCAAAAAGTGCCAGGTAATGTCAACAACACAATAGTTAGTTAGCTAATGTTAGCTCGCTAGCTAGGTGAAAAGAAAACTAACAACTTTAGCGCTAGAATCAACTTAACGACAAACCACCATGCACTTAACGTTAACTTACTTGTCTCTCGGTGGCCCGGGTATGTGGTCATATTTCCTATGAATGTGTTTAACATATAAGCAATAACCAAGAAACGATATGAAAATCAGAAAGAGCAGAAACAAAGCAGTCCAGCTCAAAATTACATGGAAAACTGCCATTTTAGTAACTCAAGCTCAATAGACTGTAACGTTAGACCGCCAGAAAGCTAGTCCAGTCTCAGACTCGGTCGTGAAGTTGTCACCAAATGCTTCAGTCACACAAGAACATAAATATCAACACGCTGCCTAATTTGCGTAACTGTGATGAAATACACACACCCACTAGTGTCCAACTGGTACGGCAGGTTACAGTTTCATTGGGAGCTTTTAGGTCACGACCCTCACCAAGAATAAAGGAGGAAACTGAAAAAAAGAGAGTGAGACAGAGAGAAATGCCTCTAAATCAGAAAGGGGAAGAGTTCACACTCGCTGTGGCACCTCATATATTAAGAGACACACACATTAAGAGACACACATATTAAAGATAAGATAGACTTTATTAATCCCACACTGGGGGAATTCCACAATGTACACACAACAGAATACCACAAATACAGTAGACATTGGTGAAAAAAATATACCTTAAGGATAAGAAATAGAAAAAGAATTTGTTATAGAATTTGTTATAATAATAATAGTAATAGATCAAACATATTTACACAATAAACCTTCTATAAACAGACAGTATATAAACACAGATACAGGTGAGTAAGGTGCGGATGAATAGAAAGGAAATATTGCACAGTTGGAGGTGACAGAAAAAATATACATTAAGTATAAGAAATAGAAAAAAAAATTAATTAGTTATGATAATAATAGTAATAAATCTAAAATATTTACACAATAAACCTTCTATAAACAGAAAGTATATAAACACAGATATACAGATGAGTAAGGTGCGGATGAATAGAGATGAAATATTGCACAGTTGGAGGTGACACAGTAATAAATAGTAAAGCGTAGTGCAGGACATTGTCCAGTGATAGCTCATATTGCAGAAACAGCTAGCAGTGCTACATTATGATGTTGCATTAAAGAGTCTGACTGCTGCTGGAATGAAGGACCTGCGGTAGCGCTCCTTGCACTGAGGGTGCAGCAGTCTGCTGCTGAAGGAGCTGCTCAGGGAACTCACAGTCTCGTGTAGGGGGTGAGAGGGGTTTCCCATGATTGATGCCAGCCTGGCTAACATCCTCCTCTCCCCTACCTCCTCTATGGTGTCCAGAGGGCAGACCACAGCAGAGCTAGCCCTCTTCACCAGTCTGTTTAGCCTCTTCCTTTCCCTCTCTGTGCTCCCAGCTCCCCAGCAGGCAACTGCATAAAAGATTGCAGATGCAACCACAGAGTCATAGAATGTTTTTAACAGAGTCCTGCACACACCAAAGGACCTCAGCCTCCTCAGCGGGTGGAGACGGCTTTGGCCCTTTTTGTACAGGACGTCTGTGTTTTTGGACCAGTCCAGTTTATTGTTGAGGTGAACACCCAGATATTTGTATGTCTCCACCATCTGAAAGCTGCCAGCTGCGATCTCAGCTGGGAAGCAGAGTTTCTTGTCCAAGTCTGCCAGCAGCTTCCAGTCCCGTGCTCTGCCCAGCCGCCCAGTGTCTGGTCTTAGGGTGATGAGGCTGGCTTGATCCTCGCCCTCCCGAACAAATGGTATTGGCCGCCACCGAGATGACGGGGGAGGTAGGGCATTCACACTTGTCCGTCGACTTTCCAGCACTGCTGCAAGACACTTAAGGACCTGGTTGTGCCGCCAGGTATAACGGCCTTGGGTGAGGTTGGTCTTGCATCCCACTAAGATGTGCTTCAGTGTTGCTGGACTTGGACATAGAGGGCATGTGGGGTCTTTGGCATACCACTGGCTTAGGTTTGCGGGGGAAGGCAGGACATCGTAGGCAGCCCTGATGGTAAAGCTTGCCCTGAATGCCTCCATCTCCCACAGCTCGTTCCAGGAGATCTTCCTCTTCTCTTCTCCACTCCTTTCCATGCCATCCACTGCCCTTGCTTTGCCTGCGCCACAGCTTGGGCGCACCTTCTTGCTTCCTCCTCCCGACGTACCTCCTGGACCACCAGCTTGCGTCTTTGAAATGGTGGAGCCTTGCTCCACGCTGGTGTACTGGCCCCAAGGCCAAGACCACTCCTCCCCTCCTGCACTCACTGAATGGACTGACAGACTCATGGTAATGAGGTCTGAAAAGTATTAAGAAAGTGGAACAGCGGAATTAATCTGTGTGCCCTCATAAAATATTTGGTTCTAGATGCTTGGTGATGTAGTGATACTCACGAGGCTAGCTGGTGAACTACTGTAGCTGAGGAGCTAACTGCTAACATGTAGCCAGCCAGTCGAGACCTACCAGCAATAGCCAATTACAATAGCTCCCTGAGCATCTTTCTATTTTCTCTGTACTGTGCCGTTTACTCCCCCATTGGCGTTTTGTTCTTAAGAGTTGTGCACCACTTTGTTCAATAAATTATACTCCAACAGCGGAGGGTTAATTAAAAGTGGATGGTGCAACACAGCTAATAAGCCACCAGCTTCTTACATTTTGGACTGTGCATCTTTGCATTCCCTAAAATGTTAGCACTATCAAGTAGAGCTGCAACGATTATCGACTAATCGATCAGACGATCGATGGAAAAATAATCACCAACTGTTTTGATAATCGATGAATCGTTAAAAGTAAGATTGCATGCAAAATTGGTAGAAAATGCTGTTTTCAGCCTCCCAAATATGGACATTTCCTGCTCTTTTCTTTTTTATAGCATATTAAACTGAATATCTTTGGGTTATGTACCAAACAATAATTTAAAGACATCACCTTGGACTTTGAGAAACTGGGATGGACATTTTTCCACTGTTTGACGTTTTACAGACCAAACGAATAATTGAGGAAATAATCGGCAGGTTAATTGATAAGAGTTTCACAAAAAATTCAGTTTCACCAAAGTTCATCAAACTGAGCTCAACCTCCACACCGATTTTCTTCACCCCTGCAAGTGCAATGCACCGATTGTTGCGCATCAATTGGATTTAAAAATTGATTTCACCACAAGATGTGGCCATTTATAAAACGCTGGACTGACCAATAGAGTACGGACCGGGACGCATTTTTCTGTCCGAGCCCGGCCCGAGCCTAACAGGCATTAAGATATTTATGTCCGAGCCCGACACAGTTAAAAATCTCATTTTTTTCCTCATACTAATGACACATGTACGTTTGTAGGAAGGCATTCGGAAATGTCAACAGATGAGCGCATCAGCGCACACGGGGCAACAAGCGCACGTTTGTTTGTTGTTGCAACCCTGCAAGCGCAATGCACCTATTGTTGCGCATCAATTGGAATTAAATTGATTTTACCACAAGATGTGGCCATCTTTAAAACGCTGGACTTTAGGTATGGGAGGGAGAGGCCACTGCAGACTTAATGAATGTCTCCAGCAGTCAACAGAAGTCAGTCCTGATTGTCCTCCTGTTCCATCAGGGCATTTTCATCCCAGCTCGAAGCTTTCATGTATTTATGTCTTAAAGCAACACTGTGTAACGTTTAGCGCGAGCTGTAGTTCCAATGAGACAACCTGTAGGGGGACCGAAGCGGGAAAAGTTACATAGTGTTGCTTTAACCAAAGCCCATCTACGGAAAGCCTTTTCACTCCCTATTTAGCCCCATTGTACCGAATTTGGTTGCAGTTCCACCAGAGTTCCACTGGGGGTGATGAATATTTCGGCGTGGTCTTTAAAACATTAGCAAATTATGTGTATGACATCATTAACATTTTAAAAGGCTTTTGAGAACAAAAAAGCGACTTTAAAAAAATCTAACACCCAGCAGTGTGTATTTTCTTTGCCTCCCCTTTTGAATACAACATTCAAATTACTAGACAAAAGGTTATATCCTGAGAAAAGTGGATTTTGAGGGGTATAGCTCCATAGACCACCATTCATTCTGCACTGGCCTGTGAGCGCCCTATAGTGGAACAGAGTGAAACTGCAACCAGTTCAGAAGCTGGAAGTATCGAGAGAGTGGAACTTCTTCCCTTATTAGAAATTCTTTGCTTTAACACAGGGACATTGATTTCTGGTCCCGTGCCATGCATTTCAAATGGGCCATAAGAAGACAAGAGTGCTCTTCCACACCCAAAAAGGCAACAATGATAATCAGCGAATGACCCCCACCAACAACAAAAACCTATTTGCTTGTGCCCCCCTTTAAAAGCTACTAAGATAAGACCACGAGTGCAGTGACCTAAATCAGTGCAGACTCAAATGATGGGCTAGCGTGGGACTGAAAAGGCCACTTAAGGACACTCTGTGTGCATATGTGTCATAATCACCCCAATCAAGACTTTACAGTGAGGTTAAGTCAAGACCCCCCCATGTTAATCCTTCACAGCAATTTTGATGAGCATATGTTGTCAGTGCAATGCGACCCATCCTGACTGTACTATCTATGAGGAATTAAACCAGAGGTATACAGATGTAATAGGCCAGCTGCATTAAAGGGCTGCACAATATATTGGTTTTTTTATTGTCATCGCAATATCAACTTGCGCAATATACACATTGCAAAAGGCTGCAAGCCATTCTTTTTTTAGGTGGTGCCTTTTATATTCAATTCAATGTCCAATTTGTTCAATTGAAGAACGTTGCAAATGATTTCCTTTTATTTGTTTTAAATTCAACGAGCAATTTGTTGTATTTTAGCAGAATACTGAAAGCAGCAGGAATGCAGAACTAAGTACACTTTAATATCTGTTTATTTATCGCTAGTAATATCGTTATCGTGATATTCAACATCGCATATTTTCCTCATTTTGTGCAGCCCTAAATATGTGTCTTTTGAGAGCTCAACCACAAAGAAGTACAATATATCTATATTATAATACTATCATGTCAAATTTTAGCATTAAAACACTTCATTTCCTGCATTCTGATGAATTTGTATGCACCTATTTCTACCTTTTTCTGAATCTATATGCTGGAAATAGCTTAACGAGTTATAGATATATCTATATATATATATCTATATATATAGATATAGTATCGAGTTCAGGACTGAGAAAAACACATTCATATTCATTAAAAAAAATAGCACTACAGAACGCCTATTTTAAAAAGTAATTAATTACCATAAACTGTATAAAATAATAAACACATATTTAAAGCGTTTTGTGTAGTATATATTTAGCTTTTACTATTTACAAACTTTTCGTTATTAGTAAAAGCTAGTTATTTTTTGTATTTGTTCATTTCTTGTTTAAGTAATTGGCCCAATTGCTAATCGTTTCTGAATTAAAACTGACTTTAACCGCCCCTGTATGAAGATCAGCCTCTGACTAAACTGTGATTCCCCACTCAACAACTTTTATTACATCTAAAAAAAAAAAAAAAAGAAATGAAAAATCTCCTAAATTAAACTAAGAAGAGTTCTAATGAATTTGTATCTTAACAGGTGCTTTTTAGATTTGTTTTGCAAGGTCACATCGCCCCCGTGTGTACACTGTCAGTAACAGCCAGACACAGCAGGTTGAGTACATAAACAGCTTGGAATAAAATCACATTGTCAGGCATTAAATTAATCATTAGTTTATTGAAGTGCAAAACAAACAAAGCAGAAAAACATCTGTATGTGTACAAAACCAATAAAGCTGATTCTAAAAAACAATAATGTGTCAAATGGTTATATTATTTTCATTAGTTTAAAAATGTTTAATTCAGCATTTGTATGTCAGTGTTAAAGGGACAAAACAAGTTTAGAAGCTTAGTGGGTATAGAAGAGCAGTTACACTGAGATACAAAGGGCTAGTTACAGCAAATTCAAGTACTAATAACAGAAGGAAAAGTGGTTGTTTCCCCATATGCTTATTAGTGGCCAGTAATAACAGATACAGATACAGAAAACATTAATCCCCAAGGGGCAATTCATCCTCATAACTGCATGTGGATATACTGTTTGTTTCATGATAATAATATTTTCTATATAAAGGCTAAACATTCACAGAAAAGTGATAAAACAACTCTGCAGCATAAGATGCTTTTGGCTAAGGCAGGAGTACAAAGCTGCAGGCAGTAAGCTAGTCTAAGTAACCCAAAAACCCACACACACCACGTGAACCATTTTTGTTTCTTCTTATGTTATACGACCCTGTAAGACCATTTACTTGTTTTGATCCCTGTGTCTGACAGAGCACACCACTCCACTCTTTGGCCTGAGTGTGCCAGTGTCCACTATATCAAAGGTCTGTCCCGGCACAAGGGGGAAGTCAAACCTCTGGAGCAGCTTGGCCATCACCACTTTAGCCTCCATCTGCAATCGCCCCAACACACACACTGAGTTAATTTCATGCGTTGTTATGTTTTTGTGTGTGTTGACTATTTATGACATCACCCACCTGAGCAAAGTTCTGTCCTAGGCATGAGCGTGGGCCGAGTGCAAAGGGGAAGTAGCAATAATACGGCCTTGTAAAACAGATAAGAGACAACATCACTTAATGTACAATATTTCCCTTCTTTAATCTGGGACAACGATCAGTGTCCTAAAATGTTAAGACTAAAAATAAAATGCGTCATTTTGTGAAAACTTGTATGCTACTTACTTGGGAGCATCTGGGTGAAATCTGTCTGGATCAAATGTCAGCGGGTCCTTGAAGAATTTCTCCATTCTCCCAGTCGCATGGGAGCTGAACTGAATTTCAGAACATTTTGATAACAGATCAATATTCACTGTCCCTCAGGTTGGGGCATGTTGATACATTTTGGGCAGCAAGATATGCCCTGTCTCCTTCTCCCAGGAGTATTTTTAAGTTTGAGAAGTCACTGAGCTCTTTAAAATCTGAGATTACAGAGTTGAACTTGTTAAAATGAATGTTCCTTGTGTTACTGGAGGTTTTATATTGTAGGAGAAAGTGCAGCTTTGTCTCAACCTCACCTGTCAAACAGTGATATTACATGTTCTGTTTTCTTCTCGTTGCCATGATTTTTGTGTCTTCCTGTTTCGATTGCCAGTTTGTGGTCACTGAGCCTGTACTTGGTTATGATATGTCTCTGCATTCTATCTCTGACAGTAGAGAGATATTCTGCTAATTCATAATCTCTTTTGAGGGCCACATAACATTCTAATCTACTTTGGCTTTTAGTTTCTTCTTTCCAATGTTCCAGATAGATTTCTTTACATTGTGTTATAATTTGCTTGAGTCTGATTGGTGTTTGGAGAGCAGTGTTGATGTTAGGCTGGTCTGAGTGGGTGTTTTCAGAGACCTTTTTTTAATGCTTTGTCAGTATTCTAAAACAACTTTCGTTGTGTTTGTGTTTTTTTAAAGTGATAGGTGCCATTTTGCTTATGTGCATACATAAATAAAAAACTAACTCAGGGTTTCCCGCAGCACTTTGCAGCTAAGGCGGCCGCCTAAGCAACACCCGCCTGCCGCCTTAACTACGTTGTCAAAAAAACAAACTTTCATTCCAAACCACACAGTTGACAACCTGCAGGTGGAGGCTGTGGAGACAGGCTCGGACATAAACGCCACGGGCTGCTGTGGACCTGTCAGTCTCGCAAGCGGTTTCAGGAAAGTGGCTACATGTGTCTGACAATGCACAGAACATTAACCGCTACAAGACTACAACTGTCCGCGGACACAGAGTGCGGAAAATGTGTCAGAGCCTCCCCGACAGGTGAACTGGGACTCCGTTTCCTGCTTGTCGGTCAATGGTTAATGATCGGTTAACATTTCATTTCATTGTTCTATCTTTTGGAAGGCTGGCTGCCAAAAATCACCACTTACTAGCTAATTAATTGACTTGAGGTTAAACGATAGCTATCCGTAAACAGAAGTGACGTGGTGGGTGGTGTCTGGTGTGTGCACCAGTGTTTGTGTGTGTCGGCCCGCTCCCCGCGAAACTTGGACATGCAGACAGCAGAGGAGCAGAAGAAAGTAGCTGCACCTTCACCAAAATGAAAAACAGAACTATTTTGGTACAAACATTTACTCGCCATGTGGCAGATAGCCCCCCCCAGTCTGACGGCAAACCACACCCTACCAACTTAACTAACTCTGACACACTTCCTGCTTTAGAAGTACTTACAAAACATGAGACTCCTCCCGGTATGTGGATTCCATCAATGACAATGTCTTCCAGTATATCACGAGATGTGACTGGAACTGTCGAGTACATCCTCAGAGTCTCTTTCAGTACCTGGGAGGAGTTACAGTGTTATCTTGGGTCAATTTCTTAAAAAAATTAAATGTATTCAAGTACATTTAAGTAGAATTACAGAGAGGAGGCAAATCCTGGTTTAGCGTGTCATCTGTAGATGGAGCCATTTTTCATATTGAAAACAAGAACACTTATTGTATAGGCTAACTTGAGAGTCAGTGATTCACAACATGCTTCACTCCTAAAGAGCTAAACCATCTTTTTCCTAACTTCATGTACCTGTGAGAGGTAGACCAGTTTCCCCAGATCATCATCACTGATCTCCTGTTTCATCCCAATGACATCATCCACCTCTTTCTTCACTCTGAGAAATAAAAACCCAACTGAAGAAACCATTTTTCAAAAGCGACAATGTGAATCAGCTTTGCACCTCATTTTTGGTTCTTACTTCTCCAGAATGTCAGGATGTCTCCCAAGTTCCATGATGCAAAAAGCCAGTTGATTAGCAGTTGTTTCTTGCCCTAAAATATTAGAACATTACCTTCAAAACCCCAAAGTTGTGCTTAAAGGAAGAGTTCATCAAAAACACAATAAAATGTAGGACTTAAATATAAGTGGTGGTGATGATAATAATACACAGACATAAGAGCATGGATTTTTGTGAATAACTATGTCATTATACTTGAAAAGTAATATTTAACTCCCAATGTGTCCAGAATTCACACCTAAACTGGTGGATAGTTCCCATTCTAGGTAAGAGGGAAATATGTTTTATTGAAAGTGTCCCTTTAACATTGTTAGCCTCTCTATGAAGCACAGCTTCAAGCTTCTTTTTGGATCATTTCACACATCAAAGCAGAGATGACACAGACTCACCCGCAATGAAAAATGTCACAAAATTGTCCAACATCAACTCTTCGTCTTCTTTAGTCATGCTTTCCTCTGGAATAATAAGAAAAGAACCTCAAACAAGTAAACCAATATATCTAGTTATCTTATCATATAATCTGTAACATTAAAATCCATGTTTGACTGAAAGTTGAACTCATCTATACATGCATATTAACTGGCCTGTCCTATCTACTGTATCTGATTGTGAACAGGTAGTAGCTTAACACTGCACTTCTGCTCTGCAAATCTAATACTATGGAATGGTAACGATGCACATGACATGTTGAGATAAAGATGCTTGTAGTTCACATGTAGTCTTTCTATTTGCCTTTGTCACAGTGTCCAGGCAAAACATGACCATACGATCAACCATAAAAACCTGGAGGACATTATACAACATCTGAAAACCTCCTCCTGTTACCTTTGCCAGCTGATTTGATGATCTGTGTGAGGATGTCCTTGGGGACGTCATCGCCGTTTTGCATGGCAGTCTTTCGGTCATTAATCCACTTAGCTCCAGTTGTGCGCAGCAGGCGGCAAGCTTCCCTCACTTTCTTAATGAATGGTCGGTTCTTCAGCTTGTACTGGAAATGCAAGATTTGAGGATCACAAACAGTTTATAATATCATCACCACACAAACTCCTCACAAATGTGTAGTGAAGTCATACCTCATAGAAGATGTCTCTGGCTGTGTAGAGCATCCCTTTCAGACATGTCTCGATGGCTTCAGGGAAAATTGATCTATCCTTCTGCAGGTCTAAATCCACCCCAAATGCAACCTGAGAGTTATCAAGAAAATAAGGTAGTTACAACTTGATTATACATTTTTCTTTTCTTTTTAAAACTTTCGTGATAAGCTGGTGCTTTTGTCACATGCAAGAAAAACTTTTTGGATCATTACTGCCGTGGAAGACGTAAAACAGACTATAGCACAATACCTTAGCAATAACATCAAGGGTAAAAGAGTTCATGAGGTGGAGCATGCTGCCCTCTGTCATGTTATCAGCGACATCTGTAAGTGTAGTCATCAGTTTCTCTGCCCTCTCGTTGAAGGTGCCGGTTAGACCTCTCAAATACCTGGAAATGTAGTAGTTTTAGACAGTGGACTAGCAGGACATACAACTGGACAATGTTCTCCAAAAGAAACAAGAGCAAAAGATACCCACAATCTAAACAGAATCTACAATGATTGCAAACACTGAATATAAAATGAAGGTTGAGCAGATAGTTGATTCTATCTTTGTGATTATTAAATAACTCACAAGCTGCTGAACGCAGGGTCCATGATCCGCCGCTGTTTATACCACTTCTCATGATCTCTTGCTGTTACCAGGCCATTACCTAGAAACCTTGAAAAGAGACATGGAACACAGGACATTCAAAATAGCTATATAAGGTTGTAAATTGTTCGGCATAACAAAACAGTAAAGGGAACCAACCAAAAGTGGGCTGATAATACTCACATACAGAAAACATTTAAGTTGTTGTCAGTTCAGAAATGTAACATATTGACAGTATCACAGATTACCGTGTTATGAAAAAGTATGGAAAGTATAACTAATCTGATAGTGTGACAAATTACCTTTGACCAAACAGGTTGAAGATTTTGCTGTAGAATATATCTTTTGGATACTTTGGGGACATCAGGATCTCCTGAAACAGAGCCAATCACAAGAGGGAAGATTGAAAGGCAAGGTGTTTTTAATGTTAATATTATCAAGATATATGCTTATCCATTTTTACCCAAAAGGATAATAGTTGGCACTGTAGGGACATTTTTACCAAAGCAGGACTATAGCTGTCTTTATGCCCACTTTTACACTGTTTATTGTGCAATGCTTATGCAACTGATGGTTATACTGTAAGGTGCTGTGTTTACCTTGGTCGCTTTTGGGCAGGTCACAATGAGCGCAACGTAATGCAGAACATTTATTCTGCAAACAGGCCCATATGTCTCAGCCCTGTAAATGACATGTCATATATGTATCGTTATTACAGGTAATTATAACTAGCGCACTACAGGTTAAGCACTATTATCTGGTACACGGGGCCTGCATGGCGTTTGTTCTGAGATGACATTTTTCCATTTAAGTGTTATGTTGTGATATTCATATAACCTACTTTTGTCTTAAGCAAATGCATGAAAGATAATTGTGCTTACCATTCCAGAAACTTGTCGTGAATGATGTCGTCTTTTTTCATTACCCTTAAAAAGGTTGGTGAATGTCCGAAGAGAAAACTGTGGGCGAAAAAATCAAAAAGTGCCAGGTAATGTCAACAACACAATAGTTAGTTAGCTAATGTTAGCTCGTTACGTGACATGAAAACAAACAACGTTATCGCTAGAATCAATTTAACGACAAACCACCATGCACTTAACATTAACTTACTTGTCTCTCGGCGGCCCGGGTATGTGGTCATATTTCGTATGAATGTGTTTAACATATAAGCAATAACCAAGAAACAATATGAAAATCAGTAAGAGCAGAAACAAAGCAGTCCAGCTCAAAATTACATGGAAAACTGCCATTTTAGTAACTCAAGCTCAATAGACTGTAACGTTAGACCGCCAGAAAGCTAGTCCAGTCTCAGACTCGGTCGTGAAGTTGTCACTAAATGCTTCAGTCACACAAGAGAACCTGAATATCAACACGCTGCCTCTTTGCGTAACTGTGACGAAATACACACAACCACTAGTGTCCAACTGGTACGGCAGGTTTTTACAGTTTCATTGGGAGCTTTTAGGTCACGAGTCACGACCCTCCCCAAGAGTAAAAGAAGAGGAAACTGCAAAAAAGAGAGTGAGACAGAGAGAAATGTCTCTAAATAAGAAAGGGGAAGAGTTCACACTCGCTGTGGCACCTCATATATTAAGAGACACACATTAAAAGGCCAGGTGCTAAAGACCCCTGTGTAAACGCACACTCTTATTACTTGTCAGTGAGCTAATTTGAACCTAATTTGGTTTACAGGGTGACTAACATAGGAAGGCTACACATGTAGGAGGCCAGTGCAAGCAGTCTCCTGTGATGTGACGCAACATATAAATCAATGCATTGTGCTGAAGCTCTAATGCGTCTTAATGTGCGGTGAATCACTAACCTATCGGACTGGTTCCTGAAAGCCACACGCTGCTGAATGGACTGACAGACTCATGGTAATGAGGTATGACCGTCTGTGGAACAGTGGAATTAATCTGTGTGCCCTCATAAAATATTTGGTTCTAGAAGCTTGGTGATGTAGTGATGCTCACGAGCAGTGGCGGCTCCTGAAAAAATTCTCAAGGGGGGCAATTTTTCTTATAATGATTAAGGTGACCCATTCAATGGGTACATTAAGCAAGACAATATTAATTTGTTGCTAGATGATTACTGTCGCTAGGTGATACCTCTTGTGTGCACTAGATAGCAACACACATAAGAAAGATTTGCCTTCTAGCTACATAAATTACAGGTGGAAAGCTATGTAACAAATTAGCATCCAGGAGCCTTCATAAGCAAAAATGACATGGCTCCACAATGAATTATTCCACTTATTCATTACTTACATTAATCAAATGTTGTGTGATGTAAAATAGCTAAACAGGAGACATTTTTAAAAAGATATGTCCAGCAACAACATAAAGACGGGGGCAGAATATAAGTCAACACCAGAAGCATTTATTGACTGATCTCGAAAGTATTGGCTTACAGAAGCAAAATAAGTTATCACAGTGGTATATAGAAATACAAATAATCAAGGGTGTTATTTCACATTCCTCAACACTGTATAAACAATCTGCATTTCCATAAACAAACGAAATATGTAATCAGCTGAAAATACAACATCTTGGTATTTGTTCAGATTGCAGGATCAGCAAAAGCTTTTACCACCTTTACAACATTTCAAAGGTAGTGCAGCCTAATAATCGTTTAGAGTAAAGGGAAGTGCACACTTTAAACAATAAATAGTAACAGCTTTGCAATAACAAGTAGACAAATTGTTGAGAGAAGTGGATCTTTAGAACTACATTTGCTGGAATGTAGGATATCACCAAAGTGCTACTTAATAAAAGCAAAGTAACATTGTCCCAAATAAGTGAATGAATAAGTGAGGCTTGACCTAGTGTGGTCCGTGCATCTTGGCTTTACACATTGAAGACCAAACCAGAATGATGAGGTGCTGCTAAGTTTCACTAAAGAATTCTGATATACACATGAATTACTTACTTCAAAAAGGCCTCATGGTTGAATTGGAAATATGTGCACCAGATCATAATTTACAACAAGCCAGCATTAACTTTTGATAGAGGCTACTGAAAACATTGATGCAAGTTATTGGTAATAAGCTATTTGTATAGAATTATTACCATATTCTGCCCTCTTGTATACATTTGTGAAAATGAACATGAACAGTGATAGACATTTTGCCTGAAAACAGCCTTTGAAAATAATTTCTAGAAAGATAAACACAGCTATTTGTATGGCTTTGTAAATATGAACAACCATATTCTGGCCAATTGTATACATTCGTAAAAATTAACATGTTCCATCGGGTAAAATACGGACGTTTGGTTCAGGTACCTTTGGCGTTGTTATTGACGGTAAAAGTCTCCTTTAGCGTCATATCTAAACGCGCTTTATCTAAACGCGCTTGGTCGGGACTATCGGCGTCACTTTTGACGCAGTCAGCTTAAGGAAAAGGTCGTGGGTGGGCTTACGTTTACATGACACACGGGACAAGAACGGGACGGTTGGGTTTAGGAAAAGAAGAACGAGACAGTTGGGTTTAGGAAAAGAAGAACAGGACGGTTGGGTTTAGGAAAAGAAGAACACGCGGGACACGATCCCCAGTCTCCTGGATGAAAGTCCTGAGTTGTTTGACCCATCCACCACCACCCCAACCAACCTCCTTATGTGGTTTTCAGGCTTTCATACTACTCGCTACTTAGTGCTACGTCATCTTCAAACGCCGTGTAGCTGCTGCGCTCCCTGGTGCGTTCTACACATACGCTGAAGGGTGCTTTTTACGTTGTATCGGACGCTGACAGCCACTGCCCAAACTTCCGTATTTTACGAGTTTGGAGTGAGAACGGGTTGAGATGAACAACCATATTCTGGCCATTTGTAGAGATTTGTAAAAATGAACATGAACAGAATTTTTTTTAAACTTTTTTTTGAATGAATGAAAAATAACTATTTAAAACAACATCAACTGTGAACTGATTTGGAGGGTGTGTGTGTGTGTGTGTGTTAAAGAGAGACAGACAGACAGACAGGGAGAGAGAGAGAGATGGAGAGAGAGAGAGAGAGGAGAGAGATAGAGAGAGAGAGAGAGAGAGGAGAGAGAGAGAGAGAGAGAGAGAGAGAGAGAGAGAGAGAGAGGAGAGAGAGAGAGAGAGAGAGAGAGGGACACTATACACTCCAGCAGCTCGTTTTGAACCGTCTTTCGTGTGGGACCAACCTTATTTTTCAGAATTAAAGCATTCCTTTGGAAAATGCACCCTCTGAAAACTTTGTGAAAAGGTATTTTTCGAACGAATTATTTGGAACTGCTGCCACAGACTTGAACTAAAGTTATAGTAACACTTTATGGTAAGGGTACATGAATTATGAATTCATGCATGAATTAATTCATGATTTGTGCATTACTTCATTCCTTTATATCTTATGAATCATCAGGAATTGACATGAGTTCATGGCCTCTCATTCATGACCTCACGCATGAACAACACATCAACTAAAGCATTAGGTAAGGTGGGTACATCATTATGCACAAGTTGTGTTCAAATCCGAATTTGCACAGTGATGACCAAATTATTTGCAGAAAAATAAATAATCATGCTTAATTCATAATGATGCGCCCATGTACCTAATGCTTTAGTTGTGTTGTTCACGTATTAGGTCAAGAATGACAGACTATGAACACGTCAATTCCTGATGATTCATTGGCTATAAAGAAATGCAGTAACACATAAATCATTAATTACATAATGCATAATAATAAATAGGCCTACATCAATTAATTCATGTATGAATCCATGATAATTCATGTACCCTTACCGTAAAGTGTTACCAGTGTTATTCTAACGAACAACACACACACACACACACACACACACACACACACACACACACACACACACACACATCTCATTTGATAGAGCAGATATCTTCCCTATTGGAAACATTAATTCCGTGTACAGTATTTGTTAGAGAAATGTAGCTTCACCCCTGCAAGCGCAATGCATCGATTGTTGCGCATCAATTAGAATTAAATTGATTTTACCACAAGATACGATTCATTCTGCACTCACCTGTGAGCGCCCTATAGTGCAACTGCAACCAGTTCAGAAGCCGGAAGTATCGAGAGAGTGGAACTTCTTCCCTTATTAGAAATTCTTTGCTTTAACACAGGGACATTGATTTCTGGTCCCGTGCCATGCATTTCAAATGGGCCTTAACATAAGCAGACAAGAGTGCTCTTCCACATCCAAAAAGGCAACAATGATAATCAGCGAATGACCCCCACCAACAACAATCAATTTTCTTGTGCCCTCCTTTAAAAGCTCCAATTTTGATGAGCATATGTTGTCAGTGCAATCACATGCGACACATCCTGACTGTACTATCTATGAGGAATTAAACCAGAGGTATACAGATGTAATAGGCCAGCTGCATTAAAGGGCTGCACAATATATTGTTTTTTTTATCGTCATCGCAATATCAACTTGCGCAATATACACATTGCAAAAGGCTGCAAGCCATTCTTTTTTTAAGTGGTGCCTTTTATATTCAATTCAATGTCCAATTTGTTCAATTGAAGAACGTTGCAAATGATTTCCTTTTATTTGTTTTAAATTCAACGAGCAATTCGTTGTATTTTAGCAGAATACTGAAAGCAGCAGGAATGCAGAACTAAGTACACTTTAATATCGGTTTATTTATCGCTAGTAATATCGTTATCGTGATGTTCTACATCGCATATTTTCCTCATTTTGTGCCGCCCTAAATATGTGTCTTTTGAGAGCTCAACCACAAAGAAGTACAATATATCTATATTATAATACTATCATGTCAAATTTTAGCATTAAAACACTTCATTTCCTGCATTCTGGTGAATTTTTATGCACCTATTTCTACCTTTTTCTGAATCAATATGCTGGAAATATCTTAACGAGTTATAGATATATAGATATATCTATATATATAGAGATATATACTGTATATAGTATAGAGTTCAGGACTGAGAAAAACACATTCATATTCATTAAAAAAAAATAGCACTACAGAACGCCTATTTTAAAAAGTAATTAATTACCATAAACTGTACACAATAATAAACATATTTAAATAGTTTTGTGTAGTATATATTTAGCTTGTACTATTTACAAACTGTTATTAGTAAAAGCTAGTTATTTTTTGTATTTGTTCATTTCTAAGCAAATAAACTGTTTTTTAAGTAATTCCCCACTCAACAACTTTTATTACATCTAAAAAAAAAAAAGAAATGAAAAATTTCCTAAATTAAACTAAGAAGAGTTCTAATGAATTTGTATCTTAACAGGTGCTTTTTAGATTTGTTTTGCAAGGTCACATCGCCCCCGTGTGTACACTGTCAGTAACAGCCAGACACAGCAGGTTGAGTACATAAACAGCTTGGAATAAAATCACATTGTCAGGCATTAAATTAATCATTAGTTTATTGAAGTGCAAAACAAACAAAGTTATTTTTTGCAGCAGAAAAACATCTGTATGTGTACAAAACCAATAAAGCTGATTCTAAAAAATAATGTGTCAAATGGTTATATTATTTTCATTAGTTTAAAAATGTTTAATTCAGCATTTGTATGTCAGTGTTAAAGGCACAAAACAAGTTTAGAAGCTTAGTGGGTATAGAAGAGCAGTTACACTGAGATACAAAGGGCTAGTTACAGCAAATTCAAGTACTAATAACAGAAGGAAAAGTGGTTGTTTCCCCATATGCTTATTAGTGGCCAGTAATAACAGATACAGAAAACTATAGAGATATACTGTTTGTTTCATGATAATAATATTTTCTATATAAAGGCTAAACATTCACAGAAAAGTGATAAAACAACTCTGCAGCATAAGATGCTTTTGGCTAAGGCAGGAGTACAAAGCTGCAGGCAGTAAGCTAGTCTAAGTAACCCAAAAACCCACACACACCACGTGAACCATTTTTGTTTCTTCTTATGTTATACGACCCTGTAAGACCATTTACTTGTTTTGATCCCTGTGTCTGACAGAGCACACCACTCCACTCTTTGGCCTGAGTGTGCCAGTGTCCACTATATCAAAGGTCTGTCCCGGCACAAGGGGGAAGTCAAACCTCTGGAGCAGCTTGGCCATCACCACTTTAGCCTCCATCTGCAATCGCCCCAACACACACACTGAGTTAATTTCATGCGTTGTTATGTTTTTGTGTGTGTTGACTATTTATGACATCACCCACCTGAGCAAAGTTCTGTCCTAGGCATGAGCGTGGGCCGAGTGCAAAGGGGAAGTAGCAATAATACGGCCTTGTAAAACAGATAAGAGACAACATCACTTAATGTACAATATTTCCCCTTCTTTAATCTGGGACAACGATCAGTGTCCTAAAATGTTAAGACTAAAAATAAAATGCGTCATTTTGTGAAAACTTGTATGCTACTTACTTGGGAGCATCTGGGTGAAATCTGTCTGGATCAAATGTCAGCGGGTCCTTGAAGAATTTCTCCATTCTCCCAGTCGCATGGGAGCTGAACTGAATTTCAAAAAATTTTGATAGCAGATCAATATTCACTGTCCCTCAGGTTGGGGCATGTTGATACATTTTGGGCAGCAAGATATGCCCTGTCTCCTTCTCCCAGGAGTATTTTTAAGTTTGAGAAGTCACTGAGCTCTTTAAAATCTGAGATTACAGAGTTGAACTTGTTAAAATGAATGTTCCTTGTGTTACTAGAGGTTGTATATTGTAGGAGAAAGTGCAGCTTTGTCTCAACCTCACCTGTCAAACAGTGATATTACATGTTCTGTTTTCTTCCCGTTGCCATGATTTTTGTGTCTTCCTGTCGATTGCCAGTTTGTGGTCACTGAGCCTGTACTTGGTTAGGATATGTCTCTGCATTCTATCTCTGACAGTAGAGAGATATTCTGCTAATTCATAATCTCTTTTGAGGGCCACATAACATTCTAATCTACTTTGGCTTTTAGTTTCTTCTTTCCAATGTTCCAGATAGATTTCTTTACATTGTGTTATAATTTGCTTGAGTCTGATTGGTGTTTGGAGAGCAGTGTTGTTGTGAGGCTGGTCAGAGTGGGTGTTTTTTTTTTTAAAGCCCATGTTGCAGGGTTTATTTTACATTTAAACTGTTACCCAACAACATCAAATACAGTGGATATCACAAAACGGAATAAAATACAAAAAAGTAGTACTATTTTACAGCGGTTTGCAATGATTCTCTTTTCCCCCACAATGCATTGCACTACGTCACGTTGGGGAGACGACAGACGAAAGCCCCATCTCTGTTCACTGTCTATGTGCCACTGGTGTTGCAAAATATGGCTTTTGGTCTCGACCGAGTCCATGTGTCTTTATTATGTGTATAATAATATTGGAGGGAAAGTGAAACACAGCTTGAACGGGGATACTGTTCGGCTTTTCACAAGTTTAGACAGCTAGCTACGCCGACGTTTGCTAACGTTAGCGCAACAGCGTTAGCCTAGACTGCTAGCTAGGTAAATATTATGACTGCCTTTGGAGTTTCCTATATCTGCGTCCACGTTGTCAACATAAGACATGTGGCGTTAGTGCTCCTTTTGTACCATAATTGTATTGAATGAAATGTTAAGCTTCGCTCCTACGATATGGGTGGGTTTTTGTTAGCTACATACAAAGCTAACTGGCTATAGTTAGCCTGTATGCTAGCGGAATTAGCTAATGTTGCGTAACCAGCCAGCAACTTCGGCAATCGGTAGTAGTTAATAAAATAGGTAAGCTAACCACAACAGTATTGTCGCCGCAGTCAATCTGCAGTGATGTTTGAAATAGAGACGCTTGTGGATGCGTTAGCTGTCGTGGTTAGCTCGCCGGAACTACTGCCGAAGCTGCTGGCTGGCTACGCAACGTTAGCTAATTCCGCTAGCACAGGCTAACTATAGCCAGTTAACTTTGTGTGTAACGTAGCTAACAAAAACCCACCCATCTCGTAGGAGCGAAGCTTAACATTTCTTTCAATACAATTATGGTACAAAAGGAGCACTAACGCCACATGTCTTATGTTGACAACGTGGACGCAGATATAGGAAACGAAGGCAGTCGTAATATTTACCTAGCCGTCTAGGCTAACGCTGTTGCGCTAACGTTAGCAAAACGTCGGCGTAGCTTTAGCTAGCTGTCTAAACTTGTGAAAAGCCGAACAGCATCCCCATCCAAGTAATAAATGAACACTAGGCAAATATGTTGTTACTGGAGCTAGTAGGGTCCATCAAAACGTGAGATATCTAATCGAAAATGTGTTTACAACGTCGGGGGATTTCACAGGTAGGACTGACTGGCAAGTTAGCCCATAGCTAGCATGATGCCTTCTATTTCTAGATCTAGCTAGATTACCAGTACTTATCTGAACTAGCTACCGACATGATCACTGTCACTAAATATAAAGAATACATTGACTTTCACTCGGTGCTATTCACTGACAGTAAAAACACCTCTTCCACCTCTTCCTCATCCCAGTCTGTCACCATAGTTCTAGTACTAGGCTGAGGCACGTCTCCCCAACGTGACGTCATCACCGAATTGCGTTAAAAAACCCACTAAACGACTAAAAACTGGCCTTTAACACTATTTGGTGACATTTTTAACAATGATATACATATGTTGAGTACTTTATGTATCCATTAATCAACAGTGGTGGTTAACCTGCAACATGGGCTTTAAGTGATAGGTGCCATTGTGCTTATGTACATAAATAAATAAAAAACTAACTATAAAACCTTTTGGGTTCTGACACACTTCCTGCTTTAGATGTACGCACATAACATGAGACTCCTCCCGGTATGTGGATTCCATCAATGACAATGTCTTCCAGTACATCACGAGATGTGCCTGGAGCTGTCGAGTACATCCTCAGAGTCTCTTTCAGTACCTGGGAGGAGTTACAGTGTGATCTCAGGTCAATTCCTTAAAAAATAAAATGTATTCAAGTAGTAGTAGAATTACAGAGAGGAGGCAAATCTTGGTTTAGCGTGTCATCTGTAGATGGAGCCATTTTTCATATTGAAAACAAGAACACTTATACTTATACTCACTCACTTAGCACCTGAGATCAATTAAGTCTGTGAGTCTTTAGTCCTTAGTCCTCAGGGCTCACTTTGGGATTGGGCCAGTGATTCACAACATGCTTCACTCCTAAAGAGCTAAACCATCTTTTTCCTAACTTCATGTACCTGTGAGAGGTAGACCAGTTTCCCCAGATCATCATAACTGATCTCCTGTTTCATCCCAATGACATCATCCACCTCTTTCTTCGCTCTGAGAAATAAAAACCAACTGAAGAAACCATTATTCAAAAGCGACAATGTGAAACCTCATTTTTGGTTCTTACTTCTCCAGAATGTCAGGATGTCTCCCAAGTTCCATGATGCAAAAAGCCAGTTGATTAGCAGTTGTTTCTTGCCCTAAAATATTAGAACATTACCTTCAAAACCCCAAAGTTGTGCTTAAAGGAACAGTTCATCAAAAACACAATAAAATGTAGGACTTTTTTTCTTATTTATTTTGTTTTATGTGATGTCTCCCCCCCCCCCCCTAATACTGTATGTCTTTATAGTCTGATTTTGTCTGCTTCTTGTCTATTGTTTCCTGTGTATAACACCAAGGACCGTGCTGGAAATAAGTATTTTACTTTAGCATGTCATCCTTTGGATTACTGTTTTATCGTCTTGATCCAGAAATCAATCAATCAATCAATCAATTTAACTCCCAATGTGTCCAGAATTCACACCTAAACTGGTGGATAGTTCCTATTCTAGGTAAGAGGGAAATATGTTTTATTGAAAGTGTCCCTTTAACATTGTTAGCCTCTCTATGAAGCACAGCTTCAAGCTTCTTTTTGGATCATTTCACACATCAAAGCAGAGATGACACAGACTCACCCGCAATGAAAAATGTCACAAAATTGTCCAACATCAACTCTTCGTCTTCTTTAGTCATGCTTTCCTCTGGAATAATAAGAAAAGAACCTCAAACAAGTAAACCAATATATCTAGTTATCTTATCATATAATCTGTAACATTAAAATCCATGTTTGACTGAAAGTTGAACTCATCTATACATGCATATTAACTGGCCTGTCCTATCTACTGTATCTGATTGTGAACAGGTAGTAGCTTAACACTGCACTTCTGCTCTGCAAATCTAATACTATGGAATGGTAACGATGCACATGACATGTTGAGATAAAGATGCTTGTAGTTCACATGTAGTCTTTCTATTTGCCTTTGTCACAGTGTCCAGGCAAAACATGACCATACGATCAACCATAAAAACCTGGAGGACATTATACAACATCTGAAAACCTCCTCCTGTTACCTTTGCCAGCTGATTTGATGATCTGTGTGAGGATGTCCTTGGGGACGTCATCGCCGTTTTGCATGGCAGTCTTTCGGTCATTAATCCACTTAGCTCCAGTTGTGCGCAGCAGGCGGCAAGCTTCCCTCACTTTCTTAATGAATGGTCGGTTCTTCAGCTTGTACTGGAAATGCAAGATTTGAGGATCGCAAACAGTTTATAATATCGTCACCACACAAACTCCTCACAAATGTGTAGTGAAGTCATACCTCATAGAAGATGTCTCTGGCTATGTAGAGCATCCCTTTCAGACATGTCTCGATGGCTTCAGGGAAAATTAATCTATCCTTCTGCAGGTCTAAATCCACCCCAAATGCAACCTGAGAGTTATCAAGAAAATAAGGTAGTTACAACTTGATTATACATTTCTTTTTTTTTTTTACTTTCGTCATAAGCTGGTGCTTTTGTCACATGCAAGAAAAACTTTTTGGATCATTACTGCTGCGGAAGATGTAAAACAGACTATAGCACAATACCTTAGCAATAACATCAAGGGTAAAAGAGTTCATGAGGTGGAGCATGCTGCCCTCTGTCATGTTATCAGCGACATCTGTAAGTGTAGTCATCAGTTTCTCTGCCCTCTCGTTGAAGGTGCCGGTTAGACCTCTCAAATACCTGGAAATGTAGTAGTTTTAGACAGTGGACTAGCAGGACATACAATTGGACAATGTTCTCCAAAAGAAACAAGAGCAAAAGATACCCACAATCTAAACAGAATCTACAATGATTGCAAACACTGAATATAAAATGAAGGTTGAGCAGATAGTTGATTCTATCTTTGTGATTATTAAATAACTCACAAGCTGCTGAACGCAGGGTCCATGATCCGCCGCTGTTTATACCACTTCTCATGATCTCTTGCTGTTATCAGGCCATTACCTAGAAACCTTGAAAAGAGACATGGAACACAGGACATTCAAAATAGCTATATAAGGTTGTAAATGATTCGGCATAACAGAACAGTAAAGGGAACCAAACTAAAGTGGGCTGATAATACTCACATACAGAAAACATTTAAGTTGTTGTCAGTTCAGAAATGTAACATATTGACAGTATGACAGATTACACTGTTATGAAAAAGTATGGAAAGTATAACTAATCTGATAGTGTGACAAATTACCTTTGACCAAACAGGTTGAAGATTTTGCTGTAGAATATATCTTTTGGATACTTTGGGGACATCAGGATCTCCTGAAACAGAGCCAATCACAAGAGGGAAGATTGAAAGGCAAGGTGTTTTTAATGTTAATATTATCAAGATATATGCTTATCCATTTTTACCCAAAAGGACAATAGTTGGCACTGTAGGGACATTTTTTACCAAAGCAGGACTATAGCTGTCTTTATGCGCACTTTTACACTGTTTACTGTGCAATGCTTATGCAACTGCTGGTTATATAACTACTGTAAGGTGCTGTGTTTACCTTGGTCGCTTCTGGGCAGGTCACAATGATCGCAACGTAATGCAGAACATTTATTCTGCAAACAGGCCCATATGTCTCAGCCCTGTGAATGACATGTCATATTATCGTTATTACAGGTAACTAACTAGCACACCACGGGTTAAGCACTATAGTTTACATCACATCCGTCTTTCACCAGAATATCAGAAAATCCAATGCAAAAAATCTGAACCAACACCGTCAAGTCAGGTCCCAGCTGCTACCTAGGTACCATCATAGAACAGATATGAGATGTAATTCTGACTTGCTAACACCAAAGAATTTCTAATATGGGAAGAAGTTCCACTCTCTCGTTACTTCCGGCTTCTGAACTGGTTGCAGTTCCACCAGAGTTCCATATAGGGGGCGCTCACAGGCGAGTGCAGAATGAATGGGACTCTATGGAGCTATACCCCTCAAAATCCACTTTTCTCAGGATATAATTTTTTGTCTAGTATTTTGAATGTTGCATTTGAAAGGGGAGGCTAAGAAAATACACACTGCTGGGTGTTAGATTTTTTTAAAGTGGCTTTTTTGTTCTAAAAAGCCTTTTAAAATGTCAATGACGTCATACACATATACGGCCAGAGATTCTGCTTTACGGCAAGCTCTGACTCGCTTCCTTTTTTCTCTCGAGGCATCGACAACACAGCTGACAGATTAGACTCTCCCTGTCAATACAAGTGCTAGAAAGAGGTTTGCTAATGTTTTAAAGACCACGCCGAAATATTCACTCTGGCATTCTGGTTCTGCTTCGGATGCTGTCAAGCGGGATCTCCGATCGTAATCAGTCCTTCACTGACCAATCAGCATTCATTAGCAGAATGCTAGCGTGTTATGGGCAACAACGACTCAACCTGTAACAAATCAAAAGGGCATAAGTACTCGTTCATTCAACTTTTGACCTATAATCCATGTTGAACTTGCAAAAACTACAATCAAATCTGAGATTTCTCAACGACAATCAGGCGAAAGAGACAAATTTAGCCGTCTAGCTCCATAGAGTCCCATTCATTTTGCACTGGACCGTGATCACCCCCAGTGGAACTCTGGTGGAACTGCAACCAAAGTAGGTACAATGGGGCTTAATAGGGAATGGAACGGCTTTCCGTAGACGGGCTTTGCTAACACCGTGATGGAACCACATTGCAGCCATTTTACCTGGCTCAGGTTTTAAACAAGTTTTAGACTTGACTTTTAGACCATTTTGTTTTATATCTGGTACACAGGGCCTGCATGGCGTTTGTTCTGAGTTGACATTTTTTCATTTAAGTGTTATGTTGTGATATTCACATAACCTACTTTTGTCTTAAGCAAATGCATGAAACATAATTGTGCTTACCATTCCAGAAACTTGTCGTGAATGATGTCGTCTTTTTTCATTAACCTTAAAAAGGTTGGTGAATGTCCGAAGAGAAAACTGTGGGCGAAAAAATCAAAAAGTGCCAGGTAATGTCAACAACACAATAGTTAGTTAGCTAATGTTAGCTCGCTAGGTGACAAGAAAACTAACAACGTTATCGCTAGAATCAACTTAACGACAAACCACCATGCACTTAACGTTAACTTACTTGTCTCTCGGTGGCCCGGGTATGTGGTCATATTTCCTATGAATGTGTTTAACATATAAGCAATAACCAAGAAACGATATGAAAATCAGTAAGAGCAGAAACAAAGCAGTCCAGCTCAAAATTACATGGAAAACTGCCATTTTGGTGACTCAAGCTCAATAGACTGTAACGTTAGACCGCCAGAAAGCTAGTCCAAAGTCTGTTAGACTCGTTCGTGAAGTTCTCCAGGTCAGTAACTGCGACAAAACGACTTCCGGATTACCTTTCACACCTTCAAATTTTCATTGTAGTCATGATAGTGCTAGTTCGGGCTCCATAGCTCAGTGGTTAGAGCACTGGTCTTGTAAACCAGGGGTCGCGAGTTCGATCCTCGCTGGGGCCTGCCGGGTTAACCTTTTTCACTTTCAGACGCGAGTTTGTTTACTGCTTTAACGTGGCTTATCAGTTTTACCGTTGGACGTCAGTGGTGTTGTTGGTAAGCCGGTACCAACGAAATAATGATGTTTTTATTACTAACGTGCTGTGAATAATTCTAATTGGCAAATTAGCTTTACACCAATTGTAACGTTAGCCATTACAGGTTTTATTATTGGCACATTAGCTTGCTAACAGCTAAGTAAGGGTATATACATTAACGTTAGCTGTAACCTGCTCGCCTTTACAACCAAAATGTCGCAGCAAAACAGTCATTTGCAAGAGCTTGTAAGTACTCACCATCACCAGGAAGTTATGCTTAATCAGTCTCTATCAGTGGCAGACATGCAATTGCTGCTAGTCTTGCCAGAACACTAAAAAAATATTATAAAAAAAATATTTTTTATATGAAACTTTTTATACTGACAACCAGAGAAAAAAATATATATAAAAAGAAGAGTTTAGATGTTTTCAAAAATTAAACTCATTGTTGCACTTGTAAGACAGTGAAAATGCATCAGAAATGAGTAGCCTACAGTCAGTGTATTTCAGCTATATTGAAGTCCTAAACACTGAGCCATCATTAGGAACACTCAGGTTTTAGTACAGACACGTTTAGACCTGATTATAGTTATTGAGACAAATATGTCTTAAAAAAGTTGGGGCTTGATGGCAGTAAAAACTATAGCCTTTCATCCTATCTATTTTAAAGTGGCTGTTTTGTCATTGAGTTTGGTAGGGATCATTAATAATATTATCATCATTAAGCTATTTCTTCAGAACTTTCTCTGAGCTATTATGCCTCATTAATTAAGCAGAAGAAGGCCTATGTGGAACTGTACCTTGTAAACTTCAGTTTATGATAAACATGGTGTTGAGTTAAGTTTAGTCAGTAGAGTTTAGAAGTTTTCACGACTTCAAAACTTTTAACCAAATTGTACTGCTTTGCACCTCAGAGTTCATCCCTCACCAATCAGTTTCAGGGGATTCCTCCATGACTGAAAACAGGACCAGTATTGCCAATCGGAGCTTACAACTACGTAGATAGATGCACTTCACACATCAGAACCCTCCCTCGGTTTATACAATTACACTCGTCTCCAGGAGCACTGCAATAACAGCGTAACTGTTTGTGTCAATACTGAATCCCATATAGGCTTAATAAAGAGATGCATACAGAAATGATAGGCTAAGTGATGCAGATGGACATTGTGAATCAAATTGTGCACTTATGTTTGCTCGTGTAAATATATTGGCTCATCATTAAACACACTCTGCATTGCTAAAAGGCTGTGACAAAGTAAGCACGAAAGGCACAAAATCCAATTTCTTAAATTGCTTAAAAGTTATTCTTTAAAAATGGCCAAAAATTGATTGCATTCTGATGCATTCCCTCGTTTTCCCTGACACATTAGCCTGTACAGCATCATTTTTGTAGGAGGAAATACAGTCATCCATATGATAACAAATGTTATTTATGACTGATTATAGCTAATTGAGGTCTCTAAATGTGAGTACAGCCTTCTTGGTGATCAAATACTGCTGTCACTTTAACAGATAAACCCCCCAAAAAAGCTCATCATGTCCTCTTCTCAAACTCAGCCGCTCACCAACTTAACATTCTTTAGGCTGACACAAAGCCTAAAGTAATGAACAGCACGCTAATCTGAGCTTCATCTCAGCCCGTCGGTGGTGATATATGCACACACTATAGGATTATTTATACACGGTAAAGAAGGCTGTTAATAGCTTTTCAGAGTCACAGAATTACTAACATTACACTTCTATGTCAAAATGCATGTAGTGCATTCCTCAGTCCACTTATTTTAAGGCAAAGATGGGGACACTGGAAGTAAAACAGGATTTCTACAACAAATCTGAAGTTTGTGTTCATGTTGGTGTCATCTCTATTTAACCCTGCCGATCGACTGATGACAAAATTAAGCAAAAACATTTTGGTGACTCATCGATTAGTAATTGGCAATTCATTGTTAATGTCTGGGGTGGTATAAAGCAACAAAAAAAAGTTGTGATAGGAAAGTGTGATATTTCACTATTTCACATTTTATAGAACTAATCAATTAATTGCGAAAGGTTAAGCGCTAATGAAAATAACTTAGTTGCAGCCAAATAACATATGTGATTCTAGAGTGAAATTTTTTTTTGTTTAAATGTGACGAAAGAAATCCTCTCAAATATGAAGTTTTGTTATTCTGAATGAGGTGGTGTGGTAATCTCCGCTGTTTTGAGCACAGTAGCATGAAGTCCAGTGTTCATTAAAGCCTGTGTACTTAGCTATGGTGACCAGCAGGGGGTGCTCTATGTCAGTTTCTTGAATTCCCAGTATTTCTCCAATCTCTGTTTTCTTTCTTACAGAACATGAACCGTAGACTCACAAGAGAACTAAGACAGATTTCGATGTTTTCTAATGTCAACACATGCCTGCGCATTGCACATTCAAACGACTTTCACGTTCTGATCTAAGGCGTCCCAGAAACCTCATCTGACCTAAAGTACCACTTTTCTTCTAACTTGTTTGCTACCATCCATCCACTTGTACCTCTACGGCTACTTCATACCTGTACATATTGTTCGCAATAATCTTCAAGCTTGTCTGCATTCTTATCTTAAAAAGAACAAGCAATCATATTTTTGGTCCAGGGTCTTGGCTCTGTCTAAAAGCTGGAGGCTAGGGGCTGTTTGATGTTGTTATGGCTGGCTGTCTGCCGCCTCAGTACTACTGGATCTGCAGGCCCCTCTCATGTCCAAAGGTATTGTGTTGGCTGCTCTTTTGATTATATTATCAACAGAGAGAGAGAGAGAGAGAGAGAGAGAGAGAGAATTAAGACTGCCACTGGACATGAGTAAACAAACACAAGTTTGTAAGAGTCTGGTTCATCCAAAGAATGTCAGTTATTCAGACTTCTCTGAGGATATTGGTGTCCAGTGTTGGCTTTATCGGGCTGGATATTGTTCTTGCTTGATAAAACAATTTCCCTGTACTCGGTCTGTAAGATTGAGGAACATGAAAAGAATTAAAGAGGAGAAGACATTTTGACACTCCACATCATACAGAATAATATTGTACTTTTACATATAACAGCTGCAAGTGAATGTAAGCCAATAATGTACATGTCATAGTTTTATACATTTTCAGCCATGCTAGTGACTCTATGGATGGCAGTGTCGGCCTGCCACTTTGCTCCAGGAAAGTGCCTCCTGAAATATCTCAACACCTATTGGATGGATTGCCTTTAACATTTGTACACACATTCATGGTCCCCCAAAGGAGAAATCCTACTCTCTTTGGTGATTCTTTCTCTTTCTATAGCACCATCATCAGGTCAAACATTTGATTTGTCCAGTACTTTGGTTTATAATAAAATAGACCCAATCACAATGTTTGTTTACAATAACTTCTGGTGTAGAAAATTCCTGCGTCCTGTCCCGTACATAGCCTACAAATGAACAGCGTTGAGCAAACAGGGACGAGGAACTGGATATACTCTCATCTAGGGCTGGGCGATAGGGAGAAAATCAGATATCACGATATTCTTGACCAAATACCTCGATATCGATATTGCGGCGATATTCTAGGGTTGACAATTGCTGCTTTAACAAAATATCTTCACACTTAGATTTTAGATAAATAATCATCAGTAATGTGGACATAATGTCTAAGTGGGGAAAAGGCAAATAATAGAAGAGCTAGAACAGTCTGCTAAGTTCAGAAAAGTACATCACTTTACTGTAATGCAGCCTTTAAAAGCAGTAAAAGACAACACTTATGTCATATTACGATATCCAAAATCTAAGACAATATCTAGTCTCAGATCCCGATATCGATGTAATATCGATATATCGACCCAGCCCTACTCTCATCTCATTCATCTAAAATGCATGTTTGATGCTTTCATATGTCTAAAGAAAAATGATAACACCCAAACTAGCAGTTAAGGCTGATTTATGCTTCTGCGTTGAATCGACGGCGTACCCCCGCAGACCCCTCGGCGTCTACGCCAGACCTCTCGAAAAATTAAACTACACATTGCGGCGACGCACGTCTCTCGGCCGTGCCACCCCCCCCCCCGACTCATTTCCTGGTTCTCCTTCTCCATAAACAACATCAAATCAAGGAGAGGGTTAACTTTTCCTGGCACAGATTTCCCACCGTGGTCAGAAAGCACAGGGGAGACACTTTGTTTCTCTCACTATGACTCTAGAGTCGCTACTCGCTCCAGAGCTAACCGCCGTCACTCTCTCACTGATCCCTCGCTCTATCACTCACTCTCCACACACACACACATGCCAGCTCGACGCACACACCAACGCACAAGTATAAACATTAGGCCACTTACGTAGGCTACGGCGAAAGCTCTGCGTGGAGCCTCCGCACAACCATAAAACAGCCTTTACCGGCAGTGAGATGTTTTGGTGTGGATGATTTGGTCTATCAAAGACCCTAGCAAAGCAACACAGGACATAAAATAAGCACAGCAGAAACGTCAGATAGCTCGGACCCCCGTGTATTAAAAGTTACAGTTACGTTAACAAGTTTGCCGATTTCACGTATCTCAGCAATAGAAATCGACTGCCATTTGTCTACCCGGAAGTGATTTTTGTATTAGCGCTACGTCACAGTGATTCGGTCTACACTTACAAAACTAAATTACATTTCTTTTCACTCTTGGATTTCTGCCTGTTATGAGTGGAGGCTCCACTTTGAGATTAGTCTTGTTGACGATCTCAGAACAAGGCCTTCCTCTGTGTCAAGGAATGGGATAAGTCAAACTCCAGATAATCCATAAGATCCATAAGATCCACTGGCATTCTTATAAGTCACGTAGGCGGAGCAGCATGAAGAAGCATGTGTGTGTGTGGGTGTGTGTGTGTGTGTGTGTGTGTGTGTGTGTGTGTGTGTGTGTGTGTGTGTGTGTGTGTGTGTGTGTACACAAGCATATGTTTGTTACCATCAATGCAAAACGTGTGTGTCCATGATGGCTCATTGAACCCTTGTCATTCTCTGTGTGAGTGTGTGTTGGGGTTCTGGGGTTACCCTCAGACCAAGTGATCTGAAAGAGGAAGGTGTGTGTGTGTGTGTGTGTGTGTGTGTGTGTGTGTGTGGGTTGGGGGGGAGCAGCCTGTAGTGGGAGCAGCGAAGGACTTGAAGGGCCATGCTGTTTGCAGGTCGCCCAGCCGCAGTACACCCAGAGGAAATCTCATGTTCCTGCCAGCCTACAAAAGTAAACAGATCTGTAACCACGAGTCCTGGCGCCAGGCCTGGGCCACCAGCGCTATAACTAAACCAATGAATCACATCACACACACACATTCACCAGGCTAAAATGGAAGTGCACGGGGAAGCGTGCCTTCAGAATTTTTTAGATGGTTATGGTTAATCCAGTCTTTTCATATTTTGTATGTGAAACAATAATCAGTTCTAAATTGAAATACAATGGGCTTAAACTTCTGTATAACCACAGTGCACTCCCTCAGTGACATGACACACATGCCCTCCATAAACTGTATATTCACCCGCTTTTTAAATGCATCCGCCCGGGAACTCTTACTCCATTCAATATTTCAGATAACATCTTTTAGCCACAGAGTTTTGAAACCTCCCCTCTCTTTTAAGTTCCTTTCTCCTCTCTCTTCTGCTCTCTCTCTCTCTCTCTCTCTCTCTCTCTCTCTCTCTCTCTCTCTCCCTCTCTCTCTCTGCTTTCTCCTGTGTCTACACATCTGCGGTTATTTATCTGTTATTCTGCGGCAGCAATGTGGTCAACATGTGTCTGGCTTCCCTCCACGCAGCACTCATCTGTAGTCAACTTAGGAGTCACTGAAGGACCATAGTAGACCTACCAAGCTCCTTAGCGTTCCATAGTGGATACGCGCCATACGGATGGATGGATGGATGGATGGATAGATGGATTTCTAGTTATGCACATTACATTAGTACATCCTGTGCTAATTGTGTCCCACTTTTGACCTAATGTTGTATTGCTAAATGCAAACCAGGCTTTTTCTTCCCAGCAAGTGAAGGATAGACATCATGACCTACAGGAATTAAAGTATCTAAATGGAGTATTGGGATTGCCTAAGCCTATGGATTTGCATTACGCCGACCTTTGAACTGTTAATCTCAATGTTATTTAATCCTCTGGAAAGAGTATAGCCTCAGACAACATGAGGGAGGAAATATATCAACCTAGATACCACAGTGGGGGTGGATGACAGTGATGCTGGCTGTTAGTTAAGGCATGCAGGGGCTTAAGAGTTTTCATTTATGTATTAGCAGGACTGTTTTCATCTGGTTGAGTGGAACCTTCTGTGTCATTTTGATATCCAGCTGGTCTTTTCTGGAACCCGAATTTAAAGGATTTTGTAGCAAACACTGCCTTCCCTCTTGGTTTTGCTTGGACTTTAAAACTTCCCCAACCACAACTGAAAATCATAATCATGAAAAATGTGTCACTCTTGTGAATCACCAGATGAATGCCCACAACATATTTGTAAATCCTGAAGCATGTATGGTTTAAAAAAAGGCTGCGGTTGATTGTTTAGAAGTCTGACAGAAAATGTTAGTAGGACTTTTGACTTCTAGACGTGAACTCAACTTATAAAGAACAAACAACTTTGGATTGAGAACACACAGGCGATAAAACAGAGTAAACTGAGGGAACAGCAACTGTGCTCACTGCTCACACGTGCGAGCAAGAGATCTCATGCATGACACCTAACTGAATCCTGTCATCGCTGTGTTCAGGATCTGTTGAATGTGGAAAAGGTAATGTAGAGGAACAATTAGAGCCACATGCTACGCACTACTTCTCATCAAGGCAGACAGTAACACACAGAACCACAAATGGTATTTACAGTTTATTAAACTTTAGCCTCACAGCTTCCACCAGATCAGCTGTGTGGACAGGACACTCATCACTGAATACAGGGACCTTCCTTTGATGGTTTGACTTTGTATTCGACTGTTAAAGAACTTTACAAGGGAATTAACATTTAAAGGGATTTGACATTTTGGGGGATATGCGTATTTCCTGTCTTGTCGGGAGTTAGATGAGAAGATTGACGCCACTCTCATGTCTTGCAACATGTTAATTAGGGAGCTTTAGAGGAGCTCGTAGGCAGATTTAGTTACCTTTGGACGGAGCGAGGCTAGCTGTTTCCACGGTTCCAGTCTTTGTACTAAGCTAAGCTAACTGGATGCTGGCTGTAGCTTCATATTTACCAAACAGACATGAGAGTGGTATTAATCTTTACATCTCTCAGCAAGAAAGCAAATACACATAATTCCCAAAATGCTATGTGTTTACCATAAAACTTTTCCTTGCTAATATCCTGGTATGAAGGAAGTTTCAGACATGTGTGGTATTTGAAAGTGAAGCCTGAATGGTCTGTCACACTTTATTTCTACTAGGTCTTGGTACATTATCTCCTATTGGCTGTCTTAATATATAGCCTGTTGCTGCAAAGAAGGAAGTGACATGTTTGCACTTTAAAGGAATGCTTGCTACACTGTACCGGTCTTGTTGGAGAGGAAAGGTACGGAAAAGTTTGGTATGTCTGTCAATAAACGAGTATAACTACTCAGTTGAGTTTTAGGGAATTTTGCTGCACGGTACCATGCTATGCTTGGCTCCACTACACAGTATCTACATTGTGGAAAAAGAAACGACACATTAAAAAGTCAGATGATGAATGCAAGGTCTTTATATATTTCTTTAGCATAATTGCAACAACATATTCATAGAGCACTGCAGTACAAAGTAGAATGAAGCACAGACACTTGATGTTGCTGTATGAAGTGATATGAGGCAAGTGGTTTCCCTTTTGATAATGGGTGCCTTCATTTCTCAGTCAGATTAGTGCACCATGTTGAGTATAGAGACATTTCAAAACTTCAGCAAACTTAAAAAAAGAGAACAGACAAATAAATACTGTACAACACCATAAATGTAATACTAGATTCAGAAATCACAAAAAGATCATGCTTTCCTCAACAGAACACTTGATATATGCACTTTCATAGAACAATGCAGCATTGCTGGCGAGTTTCCCTTCACAATAACACTATCATCAACAAATGGCAAACATGAGTACATTTTGATATATCTTTAATAAAGTGCCTTCCTTTAAAATTGGTGATTCCAAAATGTAAATGCGTGTTTGCATATACACATCTGGAAGCAGAATTCCTGAAAAAAGGTTTGGAGCGAACATCCATAGAATTGGACTGGATAGAAAGAGCAATTCCTGGAGTCACAAGGTATTTATATGTAAATGTAAGATTACTACATCAGCATTTTCAATCCTTTGCACTATACCTATGGGGTATTTGCTAATGGTGACTACTTCCATGTTGCCTTTACCTGTACGTGTAAGCCAGGTTAAGGGCTCCAACTACATGACTTCTCAGGAATGTTTATTTGAGTAGGAATGTCCTTTCTATGCAATCAAGTTCTGTACATAAACCCAAAGACTTTAAGCCCTAAGCAGCAATGACATCTTTCTACCACACACAATGCATCAACAGCTATTCACTTATAAGGGTTCCAACTGCTCTCTGAAACTGCACAAAAAGCATTATCTGTTCATCAGTTACAATCTGGGTTAGACCTCCAAAACCCTCCTATTAATCTGTACCCCAATACACTTTGTCCTAGTTCCAAAAGTGCTCTGCTGTCGAGGTAAATGAACAAATTTGTTTATCGTGGTCAGTAAGTCCCCCTGAGAACATCGTAGAGATCTATGAGCACAATCTACTCACTGAACAACTTCATTTTTCCTACATTTGCACCGTAGAGACTTAGGAGGCTGGATTTACACAGGCACCAACAGTCTGATTTTTAACTCTTTGGCACCCAGATCACATATATCTTCATGGCTGTGAAAATGTGAGGAAACTCAATCTGTGTGACAAAACATTTGAAATCAAATGTGCTGTTTGCGTACCATTACTGCTAATGGACTATTCTCATCATTCTCACTAGCAAGCCCTCGATAATGACAGCAGAATGTTTCAAATCCTTTTAGCTTACCTCTCTGGTTGAAATCCCAAATTCTTCTAACCACTAATCTACTAATTTTAGTCTCCCAAAACATTGGCTGAAATCTACATTACTGTGAATAAATGTGGCATCTTTTGGGTTTACCGATGTCCTGTTGTCTTGTTCCCCTTAATACCTTTGTAAAACCTGAAGGATTTTATATTGTAGCAGCATAGTTGGGATATTCATCTGGTGGACTCTTCCCATGCATGTGTTTGTTTCATCAATAGAACCAGTCCACATTCATACATTTCCTAATGTAAAACCTACAAGAAGCATAATCAGGATGTTTACCATTTGTTTCGATTGTCAATCACAAGTCCTCCAGGACACTGTCAAAAAAAGCCAGTAGGTAGACATCATGCTTACACGCACCCAGGAGAGTGTAATGAATATAAAGAGAGAGAGCTTGATGTTATGCCAGATGTGGAACAGGTTGGCAAGCGATAGGAGAACACTGCATTTTCTTTTTTCCATTCTTGTAATTCAGTTCAGTTGAGCCTGATATCAGGACGCTGTGCCAAATCCTAACTTGAGACAGCCACACTTCCCCATCATACCTTATCCCCACAAATCTCCCAATCACAAATGTGCATTTGTGAAATGTGCATTTCCTCAATACTTAATAAATGCATGATGCATGGTTTGATGTAATATGTCATGACTTTAAAGTAGGCAGTCTCCTCTCAAATTAGGATTGGGCCCTCTGACTCTCCAAAGTGGTAGTTTTGGCTGTGGTCCCTCAGTACTCCCTGGCCTCTTCCAGTTCATTCATGAACACGTCTTCATGGGGGTTTTCTGGGCAGCTCAATCCATTATTTGGTGGCCGCACCGCATGGAAGCGACTCCAGTCTCCCTTGCACAGGATCCAAGGCAGCACATCCACCTTAAAGTGCAGCTCGGGGGAGAACTCAGTGCTGATCAGGTTCGGCGTGCCTGCGCCTTTCCCCCGTGTGATCAGCCGCCCGCGATCACCATAACAACAATGCTGCGCTGCAAGAGTAGATGAATCGCCGGAAAGTGTTGAGCGGATGCAGCTACGCGCTGATGGCTTGTAGATGTCCAGGCGCTCCTTGGGGCCGCTGGCATCACGCCAGCGGAACTGCCGGCCATGCTTCTCATCGTAGACACTGACCACAGTGTAGCCCACTTCAGAGGGGTAGGAGCAGGGGCAGCTGGGCAGCTCAGACAGGACCTGGTGGAGGTACCTCTGGAGGAACTCACTCTTACAGTTGAGCCACTTCTCACAGCTGTCCACATCTATTGGAAGAAGGACAGCAATGCCACATGAAATTAGGATTTCATACCAGTATTGAGCAAGCCAGTTTTACATTCCCTTGTGACAGCATCTCAGTGGTTTGTTACCATAATCCATTAGCCAATGGGGTACCGTCATATACTGTACCTACAACTACGGTATATATCTGTCTGAGTTAGAGCTGTAACAATTCCAAATGTCTCAGAAATAATTGCGATTAACAATATAATTGTCTCTTTCAGTCAAATTTAAAAATATTCATTTAGTTATTACTTTTTTAAACAAATCAAAGTTTTGAATGAATTCCAGGCTACATCTTTTGGTTATATCGCTGTCATGTGACCCAGATAATGTAATAACACAAATACACATATCAAGTAAACAACGCCTCTTTATTATCATACTTTATTTTTATAACTGTATCCCCCCCTTGCCATATTTGTTGCTATGAACATGTATAGGGTCAAGTGCCGATAACTAACAACTGAAATAAAAATAAAAATATATAGTCCGACCCATAATCACTTATATAATTACAATTTGGCACATCTAAACCAAATCAACAATTACCAGCCATACGCCTTAAGACCTTAGCTAATGTTAGCAATTAATTGCGGCGAAACAAAGAAACCGCGATTATTTAGACTGAGTATGCTTTGTAAAATTGTGGACTGAACAGTATAAACAGCTTGCAGTTAATGGGTTAAAATATGGTTTGATCCTTTAAGCTAATGAAAGTTATGGAAAACTTCACATTAGAAAAAAAGTCACCTGTCCCAAATGGCTCTGTGCCATTCTCCATCTCGAAAGGAAAAGGCTCTACAACAGTGTTGACATCACCTACAAAGAGGAGAGTGGTACATCAGCTGTAGATTTAAAAAAAAAAACAGCTAGGAAAGCAGAATAAAAATATCTAAATACTCTTTATATTTATCTTTTATAGTGGAAATATAATCTCACCGGGACAAGGCTCCAGGTCACACTTAGAGGCTTCTGTCAGAGTGCAGGAGTAGCCACAGGACTTGGTCCTCTTCCTCTCACCGTTTCCACATGTCACTGAACAGGGGGACCAGGGAGTCCACTCATCTGTCTCCTTCTCTGTGGAAAGGAAGACAAAATTCAAACACAGTCAGTGCCACAAACTCAGCCGTTTGCTGAGCTTTTGTGCTACATTTCGCATGGATCAAAACTGTCTTTGCACTACTATTCAAATTCATCCGATTCTACTAAGATTAAAGCACAATATAATTGACATATTGCAACAACAAAAAAACTATCGGAGACATGATGAGAGGAATACTAAATGAAAGCATGGAATTAAATGTACAGTTAAAGGAGCTTGACATCATGCTTTCAGGCACAATTAGCAGATGTACTGTATTTGGGCAGCAGCTTCAAAGGGTTGATTGAGATTATGAATATAAGGCGGAAACCCCTGCAAATCACAACAAACAAGTGAACTCAGTGTAATCCAGAATAAGCTTTCAAAGTTTCTGGACTGTCTCAGTCCATATAAATGACAATTTTCTCCTGGCCTAACCTTTCCCATGCAAACCCATATTCTTTTTAAAAAGGCCTCAGTAAAATTAGAGAGAGAGAAGCTGTGCTGTGGCTGTCCGCCTCCGCACCATGTTTCCTTGTGGTGTTAATAACACTGAAAACAAGTCATTCATGATTAAAGGCGAGGTGGGTGCAGAAATACCAGCTTGGGTGTAGCGAGCACCCAATTTTACTTTGTGGGCGCTGCCAACTTGCCATGTGGCCATACGGGAATGAGGTCTCAGGAGAGTCTTAATTACAGAAGAAGCAAAGGCAGACATACTTGATTTATGTTCACTGAGTCTTTAGATGTGACCACTTAATAGGCATTGTTGCCCTTTGCTGGCTTGACTGCATGCACAACAGTTAAAGCAGATACAATCTATATATTGGCTAAGGGAAAGATTAAAGAGTAAAAACTAGCAACCTGCTACCACATGTTGAGATTACAATACAACAGTAGAGGTTTGTGCTGCAACAACAACCTTCAAAAACTTAAAAAATAAAAAAAAATAAAAAATAGATCAATCATGTACAGATTTGTATCTATGGGAAATTTCTCTGAAGAATGAAAGCCTTAGGCTGTGGTAAGCCCATGACTGCGCTCTGATCTACAGTAGACTCACACACATTGGCCTACGCACTGCCTAGCCCATCAGACTTTTCTTTCTTTCTTTCTTTCTTTTTTTGATCTCTCTTTTCCATCTTCTCTCCCTTTCATTCACTATGTACACCTATCTCTTTCTCTCTAATTATTGACTATCTTTACCACTGAATACGTGGTCTGTGCTAGCTGAGACACAACATGTTTTCCCACCAGATAAAGGCAGAATGAAGAGGGGGAAAGAGCTGTAAAAGTTATGCAGACCCCTGAAAGCCCCCCGAAATTCTTGAACTGGCTCAAAAGGCCGAGCCGCAGAGGGCAGTGAGGGCCGCCAGTCTGGGGGGGGGGGCATGGGGTCCCAGGGAAGGATGAAAGGGCCGGCCGAATGGCCCCTGTCATTCTGTGTTCCAAATCTGCCCTCTAATTGTCCACAAGCAGAAGGCTGTTTTGTCTCAGGGAACAGTGCCGGCCTCACGCTGCCATTAGCGAGCGCATCGGACGCATCTTCAAAAGGCAGGCCTCTGCGACCAGCACGGCCAGTGTCGGCTTCAAAGTGCCCATAACCCACAATGCCCTGATGGTCGAGTGCTCATGCTGCTTTGCATGCTGGCATCGCTTGGTTCTCTCTGACTGTGAAGACAGTTATCATGCAGCCTTCCTAAGTCCCTCTGTTGTTCTCCCTCCAGCGTTCTCTCTCTCTCTCTCTCTAGACATTCCCATTATCTCTTTCTCTTTTTTGATTTGATGAATTCACTAATTGTATTTCCATACTTTCCCTTTTTTTCCGTTGGTAAAACCCACAGGATACATTTTGCTAATTTTTTAAAAGCCATAATCAGTGTGATGAAGTCATATTTAAAATAGCTGTGTGGCTGTACTAGCAGACGGCGAGCGTACCACTTGGCAAACCCTACCATAGTAGCTCTGCACTGGATCCCAGCCTTCATTCCAATGCGTATCCCAGTCTCCGCCCACTCCGCTGGGTAAGGGCTCTTCACTGCCGTAATCCAGGGAGTAATCCTCCTCCTCCTCTTCCTCGCCAGTTTCCTCCACGCCTGACCGGCTGTTGCTGTCCTCGCTGGAATCGGCGTCCGTGTAGCTCCAGAATAGGGGCCAGAAAAGCTTCTTGCCTCCAAGCCAATCCACGGTGGAAGAGGGTGAGGAGGAAGAGGAGGGTAGCCAGTCTTTTTCCTTGGTCAGGTCCATCTCTACCTCCATCTGGGGGTCGTCCACCACCTCGATGGTTACCTACGTAGAAAAAGAGAGCGTCTCTGTCAATCTGAGGTAACCCATGAACACATTCATCTGTGTCACTGATATGATCTTGGACAGCAACAATATTTGGGAAGCCGGACAACTCTCTCTTAAATGTCTAAACTAGCAAACCAAGACTACCAATTGCAGCGTGATTTGCAAAGCAACCTAATGACTTATTAACGGTGAGCAGAAGATAATGACATACAACATGCAACTGAACTGTCCAGTACAGATGAGTTGACTGCTTTTGCCGCAATCTGTCATAAAAAATGTCAAGCACCTCCAATACTTTTGTGCAGCTTTAGAGCTTGAGTTACAAGCTCTTCTCCAAGCAATCAACTCACTCAAATTTGGCGAAGAGGTTGAAGCGAAGCCGCTCCCCAGATCTAAGTCAGCCAGCCAGACGTGAGCATGAGCATTCAGCCAACCAAACGATCCTCTCAGGGAGAGAATGTGAGCATTTATTCTGGATAACTACCTCTCATTACCTCATATGACTCATCCTAGATGCTACAGTACTTCCAAGGGCCCACTTCAGCTGATGTGAAGACCAGGCAACACGCAGACTACAGGGGAACTTTGGTGAATTAATCTCACAGTTAGGAAGTTAAGGGAAGATGAGGACTGGTAACGCTTTCATTTGTCTTAGTTGAATAACTAAGTCAGAGTATGGTACATCTGGTCTATATGCTACACGAAAACTCATCAGACATTTCATCGGTTTCTGGCCGGCATCATTATGTCCCTCTAACCACATCCTGATTACACTGGCCAGAGTTGGAGAGGATAACTGCCCTGAGATAAGTTAAATAAATTAAATACAAAATAAATTTATGTAAACTTTTTGAACTTTTTGGGTCAATTTAGAAAAAGATAATGAGGACTTAATGGCTAACACTTATGATTACAGAGCCTGTTTTCCTTTATTACACTTTATAGTAGCACAAAAAAGACGCAAAAATTAGACAGAGAGACTGTTGATTTAATGACTGAGTTTTTTAATAAATAAAGCTGTCTAAGAAACTCAAAAGCTGCATATCACCAAATGTGTGTGACTCCCCTCCCCAGACTCACCTGTATGTTGGGGTTCTGTGAGTTGATGTCAGCATTGGCCAGGTCTGGAAAGTTCTTGAGATCCAGGATGAAAGGTTTGGTCTCCTCCTCGGGCTCAGGCTGTGGAAGAACCCCAACGGAGCGGTGCTGGGGGTGGGGCCACCTCCTCTGGTGGTTTTGGGACTCGGGCAGGAGACTCTGGACCTGGTTATGCTGCTCCAAAGCCTCAGGGCCATATTGGACCCCGCCGCTGTGCGTCGGGTGGCCATGTGCCTGTAAGTACAAGTTAAGACGTAAGATAAAAAGTCTAGTGCAATCTAAAGGAATGATTTAAGAGATGAAATGAATACAGGAGAAGTGGGTGGCAGGAAATGCCTTAAAGCCAGATTTTTGCCTCTCACACGGCTGACTGTGTGGCGACACCACTTTAAATAATGTAAAGAACAAGAGGAACTGAGACAACTGGAATGCATTCAAAAGCTAGTGGCTACTTCAGGACTAATGACATAAAGGATCTATCATTTATAGTGACTCGTTGATGAATGTGAACAAACAATTAGCGCTCTGTTTCCAGGAAGAAACCTTCAAACCATCTACCACTTTGTAGCTTGGTCAGCAATTCCAAAAAGCCCCGGAGGCATCCAACTAACCAGCCAAGTGACCAACCAACCTTCGTTGATTTCATTCTTTTTTCTCTCTTTTTTCCCACAACAGTCATGGCATCCAGGCCGTGGACAAAGAGGGGCCTGTGCCAGAGAGATCCTCTTTTAGCTTTAATGAGAGGGCCTGGGAGGCGTGGGACCCCTGGGCTGCTGCGAGCGTGTCAGAAACCTGCTGTGCTGCCTCCACTCCGGCCGCCACTCATTTGACCTTTCGGGTTTTACAGTTACTGAGCCCAGCAAGAGGAAATGCTGATCTCTGAGATCAATGGTGATTAACGGCGACATTATAATGGTGGGGAATTGTAGATATATGTAATGTATCTGGAATATAGTCGCTGAAAATGGATTTTTAGGTTGGTCTGATTCTCCAGAGTGCGTGTGTCTGTTTCATGTCTAATAGGGCACATATCTATTTCATGCCTGACACTGGTCAAAACCAAAATCCAAACCCTCTAATGAACCCTTGTCTGCCATTCACTCATGTCTATATCACCCTGAATATGCTAAATTGGCTCAAACATATGATCTGGCCGGACCTTGAGATTTAACCTGAGCCAGTTTGTGGTCCGCTCAAAACAAACCAGTTGCAGTTGGAGGGCTTAAGAGGAGAAGAAATGTCTGAATTAATGACCAAATGGTTGATGATTTATACGTATGGCCTCTAGAACAGGGCGTACTTTTCACTGACTGCCTGTGATTGTCCCATAAAGAAGTTATGTGCTCGGTCAAATTCAAGCATGTGAACACATAATGCCTGTTTAGATGGGAAGCCCGTCAAGCATGATAAATGATGGATGAAGAGAAGTTGGCCCCCTCCCCAGATATCGGTAAACTGGTGGTGACAAGTAGGTAACATTTTTGGCATATTTAGCCTTTCTCTCTGTAATTTTATCCACTGCAAAATTTGTAAGTAAATATTACACATACTAATTATCGCAATGCTGCTGAAAACACAAATTCCTCTGGCTTTTTACAAGAACTTTCAACACGTTAATGCATAAAAAATAAGTAGTACCACAATTTAACAGAATACTCTATGTCAATTTGAAAAGATTTTGGGTGGAAATACAAACATTTCATTTAGCTATTGTTTATGATGTAAATTGGTCAATTAGTCAATAAACTAACAGAAAAATAATCTGCAACTATTCTGATAATCGATTAGTCGTCCAAATCATTTTGCAAGCAAATATTACAAAACGTTATTAGAAAAGAAAAAAAAACTGAATTTGTTAAATTTGCTGCATTTTCTGTTTTAATATAATTGTAAAAGGAGTATCTTTGGATATTGGGACTGTTGGTCAGACAAAATAAGACATTTGAAGACGTCACCGTGGATTCTGGGAAACTGGGATGGGCATGTTTCACTATTGCGCTGACATACTGTAGACTAAATGGTTAATCGATGAATCAAGACAACAATCAGCAGATTAGTCAAAAATGAAAATAACCGTTAAAGCAGCCCTAAATGTTGCATAGGGTAATTACTAGGGATGTCCAGATCCGATCAAGTGTTTGGAAATCGGGCCCGATCACGTGGTTTCAGACTCGATCGGGATCAGACGTTACCTCCCGATCAGGACTCGGATATATATGTATATATTCTCATTATTTTTTAACACATCTATAGTTATGAGGTGGCACAGAGTTAGACCCTTTTGACTCCACACAGAAACAGCAACGCGTGCGGCATGACATCACTTTGTTGCAGAGATGCTATTGGTTAAATGCCGGCAAAGTAGAACACGGAAGCAGCTTGAAAAGGAAAGTGCGAGTATGTCTGCGGAGGTATTATAAAGGTGATGACAACAACATTGCCATAGCAAACTGTGAGATATGTTAACAGAAGTGCTCTGTTTGTTAACAGAGTTGTTGAATGTTAAAATAAGGTGAATTAAATAAAAAATAAGGAACATCCTGGATCTGTTTTTTCGCTCTTCTTTATTCTTTTTTTTTTATATATTATAGAAGTATCGGATCGGGACTCGGTATCGGTAGATACTCAAAATCAAATGACTCGGACTCGAGGGCAAAAAAACCTGATCAGGACATCCCTAGTAATTACTTGGTTAGTTAGTTTTGTATTTATTTTATAATAACTGGCTAACTTAAAAAGTCAGCGCTGCATTCAAAGGGTTTGTCAGATTGGATGTCTCCACGGGGAAATGGGGCAAGTACTTGAGCTTTCTGGAGGGCTCCTAAGAAGCTTTGTGCTGGGGAGAGACGTGTATGATGGGTTTATGGTGTTGTCATTATACATAGGTTTATTTGGCTTACAGTTTGTCTATTTTGCTATTATTTTCTTGTATGGTCTTGTATATTGTGGTTATTGTGTCATGTTTTCTTTGTTTTTGTCTGGTGGGTGGGGATGACGAGTGGTGGGGGGAAGGGGGGGGTATGTTTATGTTGCGAATTGTATGTTTAGTATGTTGTTTCAAAAATGAAAAAAAAAAAGAGTTAATCGCAAACAAAAGTCAACACTTTGTGCACTGTCTATGTTTAAAAATCAATTTCTTTTCATAAAATGGCACCAATACCATTTTTTTCATGGCCAATACCTCTAATCTAATGTATTATGTTTGTCACTTGATAAGTAATAATATCAAAAAAGAGCAGAGAACATTCTTCTCTAAATGAACATAGCAAGCAATAAAGGCCCCATGCTTCCGCTTCTCTCTGATAAACCTAATGGTTGGTGATTGGTTTACGATTTTATTGAAGAAATCCTCCAGCATGATGCTCCATTTCACCCTATTACTGGCCTGTTATTAGCACGAGTGCATCACTGTCGAATCTGACCAGCAGTGACAATATTCACTCTTACACACCAACACTCACGCACATGCTCCAACACCTCCACACTCACGCAGACACAACGAGGGTCCAGAGTCACGGGAGAGGCCACATACTTTCACACCCTCCTCATCTTGTCTTGTTACACATCTGGATCCTGTATTCTTTCGCCCTGTATATCACTCTCCTCCTCCTCCTCTCTTCCTCCCCCTCATTCTCTCTGATCCTGCTCTCCTCCTTTCTGTAGTGGAGCGCTTCGGATCAAAGGCCCGATGGCTGATGGCATGCAGTGTGTTTAAAAGGAAGACTATCTGGATGCAGTGGGGGACCTCGGCGTGGTCTGGAGACCGCTTCTCTCTTCTCAGACAAACATTAAATCCACCCTTTTAGCAACAAACAGTATCCTCCCTTTGTAAAACTGGGCGATATGGAGAAAAATCAAATATCACAATATTTTTGACCAAATACCTCGATCTCGATATTGCGGCGATGTTGTAGGGTTGACTATTGGTGCCTTCACAAAATATTTACACAATGACATTTGTGATAAATAATCATCAGTAATGTGGGTATAATGACTAAGTGGGTAAAAGCATATAGTAGAACAGCTAGAACAGTGTGGTAAGTTCAGACAATGCCATCACTTTATTGTAATGTAGCCTTTAAAACCAGGAAAACACAACATTTGTGTCATATTGCGATATTACGATATGCTAAATTTAAGACAATATCCAGCCTCATACATCGATATAATATCGATATATTGCCCAGCCCTACTCCTTTGACTAGATGGAAAAGACTGGACCTATTTTGAGCTGCCTGCCATTGCTACTGCTGAGGGTGACACACATTCAGGTCAGGGAGAGGAGGTCAGGAGACTGGATGGGGGCAGCGGGGGCTGAGGTGAGGGGCAGGGACGGAATCCGGTGGGGTTGGGGGGCAGGCTGGGAAGGCAGGCGGTGTGGCAGCCCTGATTTATGTGCCCGCAGATATCAAAGGCCTCTGCACTTGGCTGTTTCCAAACCATTACACAAGAACAATAAACTATGGACGCTCTTTGATCGCCATCTTTTGCAAATGGAAACAGGATAACAAATGCATGCCTGGTGGAATCGGGGTGAGGTTGTGGAGGTCGGGGTGGGAAGTGGAGGTACAAAACACTGAGTGCAAACAGGTCCCAATATTTAGAGAAGAGGCCACTTCAACGCTAACCCCTTCTTCGTTAAGAGATGGGGGGGGGGGGTAAAACCAAAAACAGGAAATTCCACATTAGCACAAAAAAGAGCCAATGTAAACAATCCGACGGATGACACTTGACCCGAGCTCCAGTGTGAGAGATGCCGAGGGCTCGCCTTATTCTGGTTACATAAGCATCTCGTTACTGGGCACCCGCTTTACTGAGCTTTCCCTCCTGCTTCTCTCTTCCTCTGCTAATCTCTCCTCTCCATCCACCACTCACGGACACGCATCCAGCAGGTCACAGGCCAAGGCACAGAGTCACCAACTGCAGCCTTTTGGTGAATGAAATAAACAATCACACAGCCACAGTGAGATTTTTTTTTTTTTTTTTTTCATCTGCTCACTAATTATTCCCTTCTCCTCTTCCCTCCCTCCTTTTCCTCTCTGTCTCTTTTCGCTTTGACATCAATCGGACAGATGATGAGAGAGAGTCCCAATAGGGCATCCATGGGAGGCCACACAAGATGGAGAGTTCAAAGGCAAAAACTGAACCCTGACACAAACACACACACAAACAGACTTTGATATCCAAATATGTCCGTGTGTAACACAAACATTCACATAGACACACCACAGATTGCACAGCGTGCGTGTGTGTGTGTGTGTGTGTGTGTGTGTGTGTGTGTGTGTAGAGAGAGAGAGTTTGGATTTATTATAGCAGGGTGTATGCCCAGTGATGTCAAACCGTACTATACATGGAGAGATAAGTGCAACTAAAGAGAGCAGCACGCACTGGTGAGGGAATTGTGTAATTTCAGCTGAGTTCATTGATTGAATAATTTGATGGAAACTCACTGAGGGTAATGGCTGACAAAGAGCAGTGACTGCGGAAGCCATTTGATCCACGTTTCGATGACATTTACATTTGACTGAACAAACGTGCGGCAATAAACGTAGAATTTGGAAATAACAGAAATGACTAGCTCGTAATATCTAATTTTTTTTTTAAATTATTCCCTAAAGGCACCTGATTCTAGTGTATGTTGTACCCAATAACAGTTAGGCTAATAATAACCAACATTAGTCCGGAAATGTTAGTTCATTTTTATTCACATTTTAATTTTCTTATAAAATCTACACGTTTTAGGTTAAGTTTTTGGGAGATATTTGTATAATACTGCCAATGATATTACAAGATTAAGACTAGTCGACATGAATGTACAATATTTAGTACGAGTATGATATTTTACAACTGTTAACGTTAGCAAAGATGCACCGGGGCTCTACTCTAACTAATTGTTTGACAACGGCAGGTGTGTTTTTAAGACTTCGCAGCTTTTGAAACGTCATGTTGCAATTTGATAAACTTGAAGAAGAAAAAAAAAAAGTCACACACATAATCAATATTTGAAGAAAACTCACCTTGTGGGCAACATTCTTGTGTCTGGTAGGAAACCCTGTTCCCAAACTAACGACAATCGACCAAATCACGAGCAGCATGTGAAATCTCCTCGCGACCTCTTGACGCATCTTCTCTACTTCAAAGCTTCCTGTGAAGATTTGTAAAAGTAGGCTACTGTGGAGGCTTTTTTTTTTTTTCTTTTTTCAAACTGTTCTCCCTAAATGAGCTTGTTGGTTGGGCAGGAGCGATTGCGTCCTGCTCGTCCTCCGTTTGTCAGCACCTTTGATTCAGGACAAATGAAGTTTTTAGGACCCTCGTCAGTCTCGAAGTGTCGCACTTTATGAAGATGCGCACCAGCATCTAGAGGTATCCCGCGTGCTATCCATATCTGGCACCAGCGCCTCGCGCAGCAACTGTCACTCCGTATGGCTGGTCGAGCTCAACGCTTCTCTTCCCCATAAAAAAAATTAAAAAAATACACAGTTGGAAGAGCTTTAAGTATCAGAAAGAAGTTAAATACCCTACGTAGAATCTCAACCGTCCGCACCGGCGCGCGCTTATTCAACTACTTTAAAGTGTGAGTTAATCCGTCATGGGTGGGTGGGTGTTGTCTTCCAATACATTGACATCTGGAGTTCATAGTATGCTGTGCGGTTTTTTTGTTTGTTATCTGCCTGATGCGTTAATCCATTATCCAGCTGAAGTTCATCCACCGGTTCGAGTGGATGCGTGTGTTTGTATGTGCACCGCCCAGCCAACCGGTTTCGGTAAACTTGCCTTTTACGCACGTTTTCAGGAGGTTGATGCTGAAGGAGTTGGGGGTGGAAAGCTTATTGCTCACAGCTGTGTGGAGGGGGGAGCGCGGGGGCCACTGAGTTTCTTGATAAGGTACAAGGTTTAGTTTACATAGAACCTCCATAGGCTACATTATGCAGGGCATGAAGTGGACATTTACTCACTCACTGAGAAAGTGCGTTTAATCAAATACTTAAGACTACCAAACTGTTAAATGAAATTATTTTTACTTGTTCCTACAATCTCTTAAATTACATGTTTTTTTCTTTAGGCTTGTTTTGCCATTTTCTCTGGTGAGGAGTCATTATCTCATCCCACTGGCATACTATTTCACAAAAATACCATATTTAAACTGGAGTGAATGACTGGTCAGTGTGGAATGCTGTTGTAATGGCAGGATGTCGGTGACTTATCAGTCAAAAAGGCTTTCAAACATGTTTGTCATGAGCTTTTAAGTTGTGACTAGTCTCTCTGTGTGTGTCTGTGTGTGTGCGCCTGCTGTAAATAAACACAAATCCATTCCAGAACTTGATACAAAGAAAGTGATTTAATCTTCGCAGCACTGTTTCCAACAGCATGGTCAACAAACATCACGGCTTTACAAACTCCTCCAAGTGGTTTATCTTTAACCCAAATACAATTCCAAGGGCAAAAGCAACTGATAAGCGAGTTTTCAAACGGTCCCTGCATGTCAGTTTGCAGGTAGTTGTGGAAGCTAGATTGGAAAACTCGCATTACATCAAAGAGCTCCAAGCAACTCAAACATTTTGATAATCTCTTTTGACTTTAATTCCTCAGTTTCAATGAGGGAAACCTGGCTGAGAGAAACAGTCACATTGCTGTTTGCAATTACATTTTTGCCTCCACAGACAGAAATGTAGAGACTTAACATACTGCATAGTGCTGCAGACAGCTTGAGAGGAAACTTTGACGAGAATCTTTTTTTTTTTTTTTTTTTTTTAAATGTAGGAGCACATTTCTGAAGAGTGCAATTCTAGATCCTAGTCATGTGTTCCACCTTTTATATTATATTTATAGTTGTTATTCAAGCCATTTTCTGTGAACCCCCCCCACCACCCCCAACAATATTGGAATGACTCACTCAAAGACAATTCCTATCTAATGGATGTAAAGTTAAAAGAAACCCCCAACAAGTTGCCGTGCTATGCTAAAATGCAAAAGAAAAATATCAACAAAAGCTTCTTGAAATTTGAGATGCGTTTAATCACTTTGATGAACATTTTTAGGAATGGTCACATCGCCAGGCAACAGCCAGCTTTTTGACTGGCTACACTCCCAATTCACATCAATTAGGTGGTAGAACATAAACACAGACACATCAGCAGGATATTTGACAGTGGCATGTATGCCATGTTTGGGGTGACCTCCCATTGAAAACAGTACAACAGTACAATTGACACTGAAAGTCGGTTGATATGGAATGTCATTCCAGAAGAGGACCACAGATAATAAACTATAATTTAAAAAAAAACAAAAAAACAATGACATTTGAAGCATACCCATACAAATCTTGCAAATTTGAGTGACTACGTCATCTGTGCATTTACAATGCCTGTCAGTAGTGCGAGCACTGAAGTTAAGACGTGTAGGTAGTTGGTTAAAAGACACACTGGGACACATTTCGAGCTGCCTTCCAGATCAAAATAATGTTTTCACAGAAATAAGATGACAAAGACATAATAAATAAATAAAGCAGTCTGTAAATCAGATAGGCACGGGAGCGGCATCGTCATACATACAGACCTAAGTTACAGCGTGTCATCGTGCTCAGAGATCGGTGTCGACGCTGATTCGCATGAAAGCACTTGAGTGAGAAGGATTTAGCAAAAGAAATAAATCACACATGTAGCTCATTAGCTCATAGAAATGTTAAAGACACTGGGCTCAAGTTTTTGAGTGCAGGTGTAAATAAGGCTGAAATAGTTTCTAGAAAATAAGGAATAAAAATGTTCCTTATTCTTGCTCCCTGGGATTGTTTCCCTGTTAAATCTTTTCTTTTGGAACATATGCTTTACATTTTAAGAGAAAAGGTATAAAACATATCTATACATATACATCCTTTGGTTAGGGAAAGAACCCACAATTCTATACTCTCTATTCAAGTAAAAGTGATTAGAAAAAAGCCATCAGATAAATACATATGGAGTACATATGCTAATGTTACTCCTGTAAAATAATGTATCTCTCTTTGAGGTTTGGGATGCTACCCTAATGCAGCATTACCAACTTCTGGTTAAATAATAATATTTACTGTACATATATAATTCTTTCCTTTTGTGTTCATCATGGCAACAGCTATGATCAGATTTCTTTTTCTCCAAGTGCACAAGTAGGAACTTGTGGCAAAAATCTAGGTTGCTCTAGGTTGTTTTGAATTATAAAGAAACTCCAAGTTGTTGCTATTGCACGAATAGGGCACACATTTAATGTGCACACAGGAATAAGACTTGACGTTAGACCAATGCAGTCACAATAAGTTAGGACAAACTGAAGGGACATATGTGCAGACAGACGTAGGGGGATTTTGGTCCTACCCTGCTATCGGTAAAATCAGCTGTACAGGTCACAGACTGCACACAGGCTAATGAGTGGTGCTAGTGTGCAGTTTTCAAAAGAGGGTGCAACTGTGAAGACTTTGGTTCTGTCCACGGGAGTCTGATTTGAGGAGATATGGCGAAGTGGGTTGGAGAGAGTGGCTCAGAGGAAAATGAGGGATATCAGACAGATATTTCCCCTTGGGGATCAATAAAGTATCTCTCTATATCTATTTCTCTCTCGCTCTCTCTAGGAAAAGGTCAAGTAAGGAAGGGACATTGAGTTGTGGGGAGGAAGGACGTGATGTGACTCAGTCCTGAAGCAGGCTCTCCTCGGCCATCCACCCAAGCGAGGGAAGAGGCCGTTGACGTCTGGAGTACTTCAGCTGCAGCAGGTCGCCCACTTCACTGGTGGCCTTCAACGCCTGGCAAAAGAACAGGAGGAATGCTATTAATATCAATCCAAAAAAGACATTATTTATGTCAATCAAAATTAAGTGAATACAGCCAGAGTTAAAAAAACAAACAGTCAAGAAGAGCAGATTACACACATAGCTAGACAACCTGAAAGACGATTGTGTTTGTAGGTGCTAAATGAAGTGTTAAGCCTTAATCATACTTGGATTTTCAAGCATTAAACATGGCAGTGTTGAAGGAGAGGGGGCTCTGAAAGCAAAGGTGAACAGAAGGCTCCCTGCATAAACCACAACTGAAGAGAAACGCCTCCACGTCTTTCCACAAGAGACTGTATCAGCATTGCAACACTGCAGAGCACCTGGAAACAATTTACCTTCCTCTTGACCTTTTTTTTTTCCTGATTCCATGGTTTGAGAAATAGCGAGGGCTGGCTGTTCCAAAGACGGAAAAAGCGGCTCCTCGAAGTACTCTACAAAGGCAGGCTGATGCCCTTTAAATGGACTATTACAAACGGTGTTGACATGCTCCTCAGTAAGATGAATGAAGTGTCTTTGGAGAGGCAGAACTGCTCAAATTAAAGTCTCCGTCTGAGCCACGCTGTAATACTCGGAGACAGCTTGGCCTTCCAAGTTTCTTCATAATAAAAAGGACCCATTGGGAGCGTTAATTATTCAACAGGCACACGTAGTATGTAGACAGACACACACTCGTACATAGAAAACTGTCAGTCAGTCAGGCAGGCAGATCTGGTTGATCAACAGCTGAGAAAAGCCTACTGAGTGCTTCTTGGATACATGATCACCCATGAATCCAAACAAACTCTTATATCATGTTGAGGACAAAATTAAGTTTGTCCTGTAACAACATCCCCTGAAGAAGAGGTCTTTCTCTTCACATCTTGGATGAGAACTAAAGACCAAACGGCAGTTGTATATTGGAAGTGGCAGCACTCTATACAAACATAGAGCCCAGATGTGTCCAAGAAACTAGTTTTACTCATCTCTCGTGGTGATCATCCTACTGAGGCATATAAGAAATGACAGTGGAGCAAATGCGAATATCATTAGAGGCATTTTTCCAGTTTGTGCTGACGTGCTAATGACCGTTTCAAAGCGATTTTCAAGCTCATTTTGAAGTTGTTTTGTTCCCACTGCAAGTAGAATCTTTCTACTCCTTTTTAGAGTAAATACAGCCCTTTTATGGCGAGACATCTGAGAAAAGCTTCTGCAACAAGAAAGTGAAGAAATAAATGGCAAGAAAATGTTAGGGAACTGCTGATTATGTCACCGATCATCAGCCACAGTCCTTTGCAGTGATTCAAAACTGTAAACCTATTGGATGTCTGTGAAGGAAATTGACATTTTTAACAGGGATTTTTGGATTTAAACAAAAATCTATATTCACCTATTTATTTATTTTGAATGTAAGATAAGTACAGAAACCTTATTTCATTTTGTGTTTCGGACAGTGATTGGGCTTATTACAGGATGACTTACTGTGTCAAGCATCTCTCTGGTATGGGCAGCCGAAATGCAGAAACGTGCCCTCGACTCGATTATGGGCGTTGCTGGGAAGCCGACGACCACGGTGCCGATGTTTCTCTTCAACATCTCCCGACCAAATGCCCTGAAAAGCAACGGCAACATGAGACACAGGGCAACACTTTGCAAATCTAACTGATGATGTGACGCACCACCACCACATCTTAGATGGTGTTCCCTTTAATGTGAGAAATTGACATCATAAACAGTTTTCCACATACTAAGTCAGATTCTCTTTGGAAAAGGGTAACATTACAAGTCATTAAAATTAGAGCTGAAGCCTTTATGTCTTTTCCAAATATGAAATCATTTGGCAAATTCATCCAATTAGCCAGCCTAATTTCCTCTGATGTGTAAAGCACTGAAAATATATCAAATAATATGAAATGCATGGGAATCCCATACCCAATTTTGGCCGGCATGTAGAGCATCATGGGCACTACAGGCGAGTCATCGTTGCCGTAGATGATGAAGCCCATTTCACGGAGTTCCCTGCGGAAGTAGGTGGTGTTCTCTGATAGCTGTCTGATGCGATCAACACCTGGAAAGGGGAGATAAACAGAGGGATATTTCACAATGTGAGCAACATTTTTTTTTAAAGCTTATTTTTACTTTTTACTCAAAGCAAACTTGCCTGCCTTACTTTAATGTAACTCGACATTGAATAAAGACCTTCTTTCATACTGATGAGAATTTGTTTCTCATCAGTAGAAGTTGTGTTGCAATTAGACAACCTCGGTAACAAGGATCCAGTTTGCATCACACAGGTGTTTCCACTTAATTTGCCTGATTAGACCTCTTCATGTACACAGACTGTTCTTGATTGACACCTTCTTCACTCTCCATTTAGGGCGCGACAACTCACACCTTTATTACTCCTACGAGTACATGTTGTGACCGCACACAGTTCCACGCAACCTGGACAGAGGTCTTTTCAGCCACAATAAGTGAAGACACCTGGGAGGGGGGGGGCAGATCCTACAACAATATTAGATATGTAATTTTTTTATGCTTGTAATACTCCTAAAACTGTATCATCCGCTCTTGTTCAGAGGCCAAGTAAAGGGAACAAGAAACAGCATGTTCTTTTGCAGAGTTATCCATCATTGCTTATTTCTGCATTCTTCTATTTAGCCTGCTTTTAAATTGAAGAACATGAATATCATCTGACAGCACAAGCCCAAGTTAGTTTAATAAAACTGATCCAAGGTGGAGTGAGAATTCCCAATCCCAGAGCCAAGTCCTGCTCCAGTCACAAAACCCTGTCAAGCAAACAAAAAGAGATCCATCGGATGAGTGTAAACTCTGTCTTTTATCATGGCCAACACTTATTTGGAGACAGCGCTACACCACTTGGCTTTGAAGATGAGCAGGATTCTTTAAGGTCGAGGTCAAGGGGCTGAAGCTAAACAGGCATCAATCCTCACGTGTCCACTGTGGATTCACTCGCTGAATCCTCAGGCTGAGTCTCCAGAGATAGCATCTCAACCAAACAAATAACCATATGTCACAAAGCGCCAACAGCAACACACATCTGCCTGGCTGTGCAGAAAAACAGAGCAGAAACACCACGGCTTCAAAGCACCCTGAGACACAACAAAGTTGGACATTATATTTATCCAGACGTTTTTCCGCAGTCAAGGAATCCAAAGCTATTCCCAGCACAGAGTGATCAATTGGGGAACAGTAGCATTTTGCTTTTCAAACACTTACGCATTCTTTTTATATTGAAGAAAGCTTTGCCCGTCCTGAACCCATATGTCCCATCTACATATTTGATTGATGTAAGCTTCAAACAACAAATGTCCATTTTGATGCAGGCCTGTGCCGGGAACCATGAGCAGCCGTCCCGCAGCAACAAACTGTTAGCAGGCAGCTCAACTGTCACTTCGACTTTGTGTCAGTGTCTGAATCTTCAAACGCCTGAATTTCAAACAGTGATAGCGCTGCAACCAATCAGACTATCATTGTTGGTCTCCTACAAGGAGGCTGGGATATGTTGTAAGGCCAGCCAGTCATACTAAAAAAAGGTTGCTCCAGGTGTTTAATTCTGTACCTAATGATTGAATGACTGGGGAGCAAGGTAATCTGATCTTAAGTCAGCCTTTTAAGCAAGGCTGCATCAATCAAGCCCGGTAAAGAGTAAAGGGGTGCAGCCCTGCAAGAAAAACAAGACTTAGTGACCCGTTTGTGTGTGTAGGAGATGAGTCCAACAGAGTTTGATCTGCACAGATCTCTGGTGCTAAGCACCATGCTGCTTTGTACCCAGCATGAAGGCAAAGAAACACATCTGAAAGCCATAAAGGCAGAGGGTAGAAGAGTCAACATACCAGCACTTCAAGACCTTCCATCAGCCTGGGCGGAATCGGACAGAGGTAGGGGAACTGTCCACACATCTGCTTTAAAAATGTGCAGGAGGAGGCTGCTATAGAGGACTACAGAAAGAGACCTTGAAATATGCAAAACCATGCTGAAGAGACACAATCATACTGCAGGTTTTATTGGGCCATCATCAGAATGGGTAGTGAAAAAAAAAACCCTCTTCAGCTTGAAAAAAAAAAAAAAAAAGTGGTTCTTAAAATCAGAAGTAACCATCTCAAACTATTAGAAAATAATAAATATATTTTGTCCCAAGTAATCCATCTTAACCTACCAACTGTCACTCATTTTGAAAACCAAGATTATGTGACATTCTAAAACCCACCTGTGGCATTTACGTTATATCTAGAATGGGTTCACATGCCATACACTTTGATAAGGCTGTCGTTTGTCACACCTTTATTGACTGGTAAATGATTGCCAGTTGGCCATAGATAGTAGCCTTTATCTCTTGGCTGGGAATGACACATTTCCAAGGTAAACCAGCACACTCAGTATCAAGAAGTCAAAGTACAAAAGGTGGCAAAGCTGATGTGAGTTGATGCCATAGTAACTAATGTCTGCCAGCAGCCAGTCATTGGCTACAGACTGGTTTGCAGGAATGAATTTAAGTCTGAGACACAGGCTTATACTGCCACCATGTGGTCACTGATGGTATCGTGTAACTACATGCTCAAATCAGACTGACAAAACATGAGTGACCCGGACATCTTTGACATTTCACAATTGCTGCAACCACATGACAAATTTAATAAAGCAAGAAAAGCACAACAAGACTGATTTCTACTTGCTCAGTGTCTATCCCACTCAAAGCCTTCTGTATATCTTCTTCAAGGTAACAATTGTATGGCACTGATCAGACAGAGTGTGTGTTTAGCAGCCTGGGGGGGGGGGGGTTTGTAATTATTTTCAATGAGAGTGAAGCGTTTGGCTTGCTGCTTTTGCTTTGCTGAGCACCTCGCATTTTGGTCGAAGCAAAATAACAGTTGGCTGAGAACAGGTGATTTGATGTTTGCAAGAATAACAAAAAGATGCAACTAGTCGTTGATGGGGGCGTCTTTAACAAGCAGGGCAGTGCAGTGCGCCTTGTGTTTTGCAACCTGCAAACATGCTCTGTCTGATCACAGCCTAAAAGACGACGTCCATCACCTCACCATCTTTGAGACCGGATGGTGATTAAAGCTGGCTTTAGTGCCCTCTCTTCTCATTATGCAACGCTGCTGCCAATACAGAGATGCACTTTTTTAGCGATTGTCATTTTCTGGCACCTACCCAGTGTGGTCCCGTCCTCTCCCATGATGATCCTCATAGAGGTGATTATCTGCTGGGCCACAGGAGGGGACATGGAGGTGGCATACAGGGCACTGTGAGAGTGGCGCCGCAGGTAGTCGATCAGCTCCTGACACAGAAATTACAATATAATATATAATGAGTCACTTTTATTTTATACATTTAATTTGGTTAGTGTGCCAACACAGAAAACAGTTGTGCGGTACAGGAAACATATTGTAAAGAGAAACTTTGTTCCAATGTAGCAGGCCTGATGGATCAAATCACTAGTTACTACAGTGTTTCCTCTGTGCTGCTGCAGAATGATGGCTGCCACTGCTAAAATTTCACAAAATTTAGAATGAAAAATATTGTAAATAAACCAATTTGTAGATTTAGATTGAGGGTTTCTTTATTTAAAAAAACAACAACAAAAACAATACTTCAGTTAATGCACTATCATCTGGGCATTTTGGGCATGACAACTGTCAAATATTTCACACTGGGGAAAATGTGTGTTTCAGACTGAGAGTAATTTCTGTTTTTAAGTCCATCTTATACAAATACAAAGCAAGAGTAAGCATATAGACATATTTGTCTTAACCTAGGACTAGGCCAACTGAAGTAGTCTTGTTTGCAGCTGTACTCAACTTGAAACAGAAAGTTCACACTAAGTCAGTTCCTTTTCAAAAGAAAAGGGAGGGGAAATCTCCCATTGCTGGTAAACAATGTTGACCAATATCAAAATTGAATGACGAACAACGTGCTGGCTCTCAGCAGTTAGGAAATTGCTACGGTCCCTAAGGAGGATGATTAAGTGCTCCAGCTACTGTCATCACCATGCCTTATAATTTCCCCAACAACACAAAAGGCTTCCTATTCCACTGTCTAAGCTCACGGCCTTAGTTTCATCTATGCAAGAGTTCCCCAACCTGTTTGCCTCCAATGTAACCTCCGGCAGCACCGAAGCTCTTGGTGAACGTTCCCATCATGATGTCGACATCTTTGGGATCCAGGCCAAAGTAGTCCACCACTCCTCTGCCGTTAGGCCCCAGGGCCCCGATACTGTGGGCCTCATCCAGGTACAGATACGCCTTGTAGCGCTTCTTTAGAGCAACAACCTCTGGCAGACGCACGATGGACCCCTCCATACTTCAGCACAAGAAAATGAAGTCAAAATCAACAAATTCAGAGCAGTACATCATGACATACTGAGCCCTAATAAACGGCTTATTTGAATGCAATGAGCTTTCCCACTCCCTTCTCAATATTCTGCCCAAAGCTCCTTTATAGAGGACACAGTAATGTTAGACTGACACACACAATCTAAGCCTAACATCAGATAGCTGCTGTGTAATGGAGGGAGAGTGTGAGCAGTTGATCATATAGACAACTGCTTAACCTGCTTTTATAGTAAGTACACTGCAAAGAACAAGGAATAAATTATGCTGAAAGGAGAGTAGGCACACTTCCACGAAATTGGCATTCACAATTCCCATCAGAAAATGTCTTTGTTTCCGTACGTTTTATACAACGTGCATACAACAGTGAGTGTAATATCAAGTGAAATAAATGCATGGAAATATTCCTACATTGAACTCTAACCTGCTGAATTATTGATTCACGTATGTATCTTATATAAGTGCTTCATTGTTTTACTGCAAATTAGTTTGCTGCTACAGTGAAGATGGGGACATGATCATATCATGAAAAGCAGCCTTTAAGATATGACTAAGTCACGCTGTAAAGGTATTGATTTACCAAGCCTTTCATTGGTCCTAAACACTAACACTCCATCACTTTCTGTTTTAAAGTGTTTTCTCAAATGTACAAATGAAGTGAGAAATGCACTACCAGTATGTGTGTCACAATTCTCCAAATCCACAATTCGACTTTAAGGTCACAGTTGGATTCAATTTTCGATTTAAACATTTTTTCCCCCCCCCCAACAGGGACAGCAGTGCCACATTAACAGTCACTAGATGGCAGAAGGGTACTTTGCATCTCCGACTCCGCCAGTGGCCATGGTGTCTGGAAAAGTCAAGCTGCAGGCTACCAGTAAGCTAACGTTACCCTGTGTCTTAAGCTGCATGCTATCGGCTGGTAAGTTACGCTGTGTTGGTGGTCGTTTTTTCCCCTCCGACGTGTGCAAGTAGGCGGGGGCGGGGAGAGAAAACAATACTGGGGAAATCATGACACCCCTAACTACCAGTCAAGCTAAATAAAGAATGAATGAGCCCTCACCCAGACAACTATGGGTGTCAAGTACTTGGCAGTAAACAATGTGATAATGTTACAGCAGTGGTGTAAAAACACTTACAGTGAAATAAGAATAAAAAAAACCCATCAGCTTAATTATCTAGCTCAAGCAAGCATTTATGTATGCGTGTGTACGTGCACTGTACATGTGTCTGAGAGAAAGAGTATTGTGTATACCTGTATATGCCCTCCACCACAATGAGAATCTTCTTCCAGGGTCGGTGGGTTCTCGGCTGCCCGTGTGCAATAGCATCTCTCAGCAGCTTCTCCAGACTTTGCATGTCTACAATAACAAAAAAAAACCCGCTATTGTAGGATAGCTTTTATTACCCCAAAGTTATACGAGAGCTTTCTTCAATTAATGGATGAGTGTCGATATTTTAGGATCACACGCCTGTGAAGCAGTGAGAGTGTTTTGTTTTCAGTAAACCTGCCTGGTTCCTGGTTGTTGAATGTGACCTCGGATAACTAGTAAATCAGGATGTCAGGTGACTGTGTGTATACGTGCGCCTGTGCGTGTTGAATCTGAACCAAAAAAAAAAAAACATCACACCACACCTACTACTGTGCTATTCAATATAGTACATAAGAGAAAGACAAACCGGCCGTTAAGTGTAGAAATGCAGAAGTATGAGAACAAGTGCTGTAATAACAACCTCCCTTGAGTGAAGCAACATGCTGTTGGGTAGGGCAGAATATAGCTAAATCCTGTTTCATAGTGTTGGAAGATCCACTGTAGCCACCTTAATCCTTTTATACGTGTTCTGCGTTACTGCAGATGTGTACTGTAGGTCACAGTTCTATCCAAGTGTTTTTTAGGTAATGTGCTCATTATTGGAGGTCACCCACTGTTGTGTTTGAAGACCCGAATTGTGGACCCAGACAGACGGGCACCCAGCACCAGCGATGCGTGATTCAGCTCGTCACTCAGAATAAGACAACCCTAAAAACAAGGAGAAAAAGATGAAGAAGAAGAAAAACAGCTGATGTTGAGTTTTGGTTTTCCTAGTTGGTGGTCGGTTTCTAAATTAGGAGTGCAGCAATCCCTAATTAGCCAGGAAAGTCAAACACTATTCAGGAAGAATTTTTCAAGTTCAACGCTCTTTAGAGCTTTGCTTGCATAATCCTAATTCCCCAGGATTTCACACGCTGGGAGTGTTTAAGTGTTAAACAATGACTTTCTAGCCCAGAGTCGAAATATTCCTCTTCGAGGAATACTGAACCGAAGTCTCTGGAACATGCCCGCAGTGTGGCCAATGATCCAGGCTTGTTCGGGTTACGCTCTTCACATGAACTTTTAATACTCTCTAAGTATACCTGTTGCCATTAAAAGGAACACGCCAACTTATTGGGACTTTAGTTTATTCCCCGTATCCCCCAGAGTTAGATGAGTCCATACATACCCTTCTCATCTCCGTGCGTGTCGTAACTCTGTCTGACGCCCCCACCGCTAGCCTAGCTTAGCACAGATCCTGGAGGTAACCGGCTCCATCTAGCCTACTGCTCCCAATAAGTGACAAAATAACGCCGACATTTTCCTATTTACATGTTGTGATTTGTATAATCACAGCGTGTACAAATAACAAGGTCACATGAGACACAGCCATCTTCTAACAGTATACATACTGGGAACTATATTCTCAGAAGGCGAAGCACTGCTACTCTCTGCTACTTGGGCGGAGTGATTTGCTCGCAGCACCTGAGAAGCCCCGTGGTGAGGAGCAGAGAGTAACAACGGTGCTTTTCAGGTGTTGCGCTAATCACTCCGCCCAAGTTGCAGTGTTTGTAAATAGGAAAATGTTGGTGTTATTTTGTCACGTATTAGGAGCAGTAGGCTAGATGGAGCCGGTTACCTCGGGCTAGCGGTGGGTGCGTCAGACAGAGTTACGACACTCACGGAGATGAGAAGGGTATGTATGGCCTTATCTAACTCTGGTTGGCTAACTCTGGTGTTCTGGGAACACAGTGATGTCCAAATATTGTTTTCTGGCATCAGGAAATCAGGAAAAAGTCATACACCCTGCTATGCCTTGCTACGCCCTTAACTGCTACAACTATTATTTCTAGTCATAGTGCCATTAACTTTATTGTTACTATAATTGCCACTGTTCATAATACCAACTGCTATAATTCTTGTGAATCATATTTCTCTATATCTGTACATCTGTATCAGTGTCTCTGTGTCCCAACCGGCACCAGCAGATGCCTGGGTCTGTCTGAGGTTTCTGCCTAAAAGGAAGTTTTTCCTCACCACTGTTGCACCAAATGCTTGCTCTTGGGGGAATTGTTGGAACTGTTGTGTCTTTGTAAATTATAGAGTGTGGTCTAGACCTACTCTATCTGTAAAGTGTCTTGAGATAACTCTTGTTATGATTTCATACTATAAATAAAATTTAATTGAATATGCACAGACCATAATCAAGATAATATATTTCCAGGTCGACTGTTCGTTATATCAAAACTATTGCTTATGGATAAATACACCTTATTGACCTTTTAAAGCCAACAAACCCAAACATGCAGACAGGTCACACCATTTCCTCTGTTGCTACACAACACACAATAAGGCCAAGACATAAGGTTGGGAGCTGGCTGAAAAGTGACTCTTGTGACAAGAGCAGTGACCCAAATCTTTACTGTCTTACTGTTAGTTCCTCTCTCTCTCTCTCTCTGCATATCTGTTTTTCACTCATGTGGTTCAGGAAATGTGTTCTTTTAATCACAAGGTGAAAGCGCATGTGAGCTCAGATTTCTACTTCCTGTTCCAAGCGAAACTGGTTAGAGAAGAAAAAGGCAAGTGATGACGCACGGAAGAGTGGTATGTGTGATTTGTTGGAGTTGGAGTTAGAACAACAGGGGCTGGGACTTGTCAAATATTAATCTCCCCTGCACTCAAGATGTTTTGAAAGCTTTGGGTGGAAACCATTGTGTTGTGGAACAGTCTGACCTCTTCAAACTTGGCCATACATCTGAAAACGTTGCTCGTTTTTCACTTTGCACAGGAAACAGTGTTTTTCTTAACACTAAAACTGTTAATGGCACTTGCATACAATTGCAATATGGGTACAGGGGGCCAATGTAACTATAAAAACACAGAAAACTAAAATCAAAAAAGTAATCAAATCAAAAAGTAATCAAATCAAAAAAGGGGATAGGATGTTCGAGGGAGAGCAAAAAAACAAAAAAAAGGAAGTGAATGAAATTCCATACCTTCCCGGTGAGAGCAGGAATGTTCATGGAGTTGGTTGCGAAGCCCATGCCAAAAGCCATGGATGACTCAACGCCCAGGAACCTGGCAACCAACTGCTCCAGCTCCTCGTGGATGTCCAGGTTCCCTTGGAAATGACATAATCTCAGTTTGACTACAACTTCCCATGAGTGTACTGTAACTTGCAGAGTTGTCTTAAGGGAGACATGTTTAAGTCACGCTTGTTTTTCTTAAACCTGTTCAACGAACAGAGAGGTCAGGTCCACTTTCCTTAAAAGGTTCTCAGTGGAGTTTTTGACCTCTAGTAGCACAATGGAGCTGTTATTCTAGGAGCAGGTCCCTGTTTTGTTTTTTTCCGCACATGCGCACACTTGAGTGACACGATACAAAGTCCTAACAATGGTGTCAAACTACTCCCCTGATCAACAAGTGGCGGTAACACGCCAAGTTGTGGCAGGGAAGAAAAGACTGCAAGCTAGCAAGCATGGATGTAAACAATACTGGACTTAAAATACTTTTTATGAGGAAGGAAATACACTTGACACATTTGGTATACTTCAAGGATACACACAAAATGAAAAGAAAAAGATAACAAGATTAAGTGTGAAAAACTAATCAGTAGCTGCCAACGTCAAAAGGCGGCTGCAGCAAACTAGGGGCTGAATTGAAAGGGACTTGAGCTTCAAAGCTTTCACAATGGTTAACTATATTTCAAAACTCTACCTTTTAGTCCTTCAAAACCACTTAAGCCTGTAGCCTCTGTTGTGTGCTGAAAGCGCAACGGACAAAAGAGGGAGCAGCTGTTAAAGTACCAGCTGAGGTCCATTTAATCATGAATTGACTCATTTTTACAATAAAAAAAGCACCTATAGATGACGACAAATCATGAAAGCTTCTAAAAAAAAACCAGATCTAACTTTTTTTTTTGACCCCTTACCGATCTCACAGCGAGTGCTGCCCACTCCGACTCCATACTTTTCTGTGGCCTCAATAGCAGCATCGGCACAAGCCCCGGTGTTCTCAGCAAAGCCGAGGTAGTTGTATGAGCCCATATTGATGACGTCCTTCACCACTTTGCCTGTGTGCCTGAGAGAGACAGAGGAAGTCTGAGACAGAGAATTGATACCCTCACTCTAGGTTAATAGAAAGAATGATCTTCCAACATGTGTGCCTGACTGCCCGGGTTGCCTGGCAACCGTTTCCTGCTCAACGTTATTCTTAAATTATCACAGTGCATGATAACTGTGGCAGTTATACAAAAGTGCATTGTGCAAAGGGAATTCAGCTGGCATAGTTCACATTATACTGTACATACCAACAAGATAAGAAAAAATAATAAAATATGACAACCTTCGCTGTTATCAGGGCAGTTTGTGTATATTATTGTATTTATTTTGTGTGTCTTAAAACATCGCAGAACTCAAGCAGTTCTTGTAAAACACTGAGTTAAGAAATTTACAATTTCCTTGAGGTAATAACAGGGAATAAAAATGAAGGCAATGGGATTTTGTGCCATCTCGATTGTATTGATATGGGATTGCATTTATAACACCCTGTGTCATTTGTAGAGGACGGTGTGTTTAGGGCTTCTTTGTGTTAGTGTATATACTGTAGTGCTTCTGTTCAGTACCATGTGATAGATACTCGAGCTTTCAACATCACCATCTGAATCATGGCTTACGTCATGCTTATTATCAGAAATAAGAGGTCAGTGACTTAAAGTGCAATTCAGTGAACTTCCTGTTGAGCTAAGGATCAGTCACAGTCACCCCCCCCCCCCCGGGGGAGGTAATGACCGTCATTGACGACAACGCCTTCATTATAAATGAGCCCCATGCACATACAGACACAGAACAACCACACCACAATGGACCAACTTACTCGAAGGTCCAATTGTAGTCGTGGGAAACTCTCTCCACCAGGTCCATCTTTGCACCGGGGACACTACAGATGGGCCTGTTCCAGTTGTCTCGAATCCTCATGTACAAGTTCCTGGTGTAAAAATTCTCAAAGTCCTGATAGAGGGGGACGAAATCCTGCAGGGGGAAATGGGACAGTGTAAATGTTTTCTTGATGGCATGTCTTGGCAGTTCATTATATTCCAAAAGGAGCTATCTTTGTTCTGTGGCAGACGAGAACAGTCAATGAAAGCTGTTGAACCAGATATAAAAAGGTGTGACAGAGTGGGTGAAAGACTTGCAACACTGTTGACGGCTAATTTAGCAGGAGGTGACTTGTACTGCAGTGCTTTTCTGTGTTTGGTTTTCCAATCAGCCTTTGCATTCAAAAGGGGTCGAATGTAAAAAACTACTTTTACCTTCTGCTCCTCTTTCTCCCGAGCCACGTGGCACTTCTCGATGCTCCAGTGGCGAAGGAAGTCTCGGAGGTAGCCGAAAATGGTGAGGATGCCGTAGCCCATGTAGGTGAGCACGGCCACCAGGAGAGGAGTCTCCTCAAATGATTCCGCAAAGGGCTTCTTGTACAGGCTCGAGTTGTGTGTGACATTTTGGTTCTGGGGGACAATAAAAGTAAAATAGTTTGTTTATTAACGTCAAGCTACGACTACAATTCAATTTTAAAAAGTGGTAAAACCAAAGACCTTTTTTCCCCCAAACATATTTAACAGATTTAGGAGTAATAATATTAACTAAGTCCTACCACTTAATGTTGTAAAAAAACATTCCTGGTGGTGGTTTCTCCTTTATAAAAAGGTAATGATTTAGCCAGGCACAGAGGCTGTTTACTCATTAAGTCTGCTTCACCAGGCAGCCCAATGAAGACAGATAGAAAGCATAGCAGACCAATCCAGTGTAAGCTGGGCACACACTAGACGACAGCAGGGCAGATTTGTAAAAATTGTTTTTCTTGGAAAGAGTTAGAAACCCAATAAAGGCTACAAAAAGTGCATTCATTCATGGAGACCAAGACCAAACTATGCCCAGCTCCCCATGGACCAGTGAGCAGTAAAATGGCCATCAATCCAGGGTTCTAATTCATTTGGTTTTATGAATAGTAATATTGACCTTGGATTATGGGCCCATATAAATGTGGTCACACATCGGATGAGCTCCACAAAAACTAAAATACTAGCATCGTTTCGAGCTAGACTGCGGACTGGCTAACTACAAAATCAACATTAAACAAACGAAGGCGTTCACCCATGGCAAGCTCTGCCCTGTAGCTTAGCAACCCTATCTTATGTGACCAGTCACGCTTCTCCAAGAAATACCTCTGAGCCAGGAAACAGGAGAGCGCTGCACTGTGTGTGTGCGTGTGTGTCTGTGTGTGTGATTAAAACCAGTCAAACAGGTCCCTTTCTCAAAGGTTAATAAAGTGCATTGAGAGACCAGAAGCCATGGTTTGTGAACTGTCAAACAGTGAGCACAAAAACCCATTCACATCCAAATACGCCGTTTAAAAGAGACTGTCGCATACTGATGCCAACCACAGCAGCTATATACAGTTTGACTGACGTCATTTTTAGTTGTTTTTTTTGCTTGTCGACAAACAGGGGCTGCTGAGAGGTAGACTTGTACCATCTGTTTATGGCAGGACAGCACAGCAACTGTCCCCAGAAGAGCAGCCAAACAACAAACTCTGTGGAAATCTGCTCGTTTACATGCTTGCTCTGCAGCTCAAGAGACAATGATCGTATTACATTGTATAGACAATAAGCGAAGCTTGCACGTGGTGTATGTTTCACATTAGGCCTAAAACAGAGTAAATAAGTAAGTAAGTAAATAAGTCCTCTCCCCACTACTTGCCTATTCAGTTTGCAGCTCATTTTTTTGACAGAGAGTGATTATTGACGTCTCCATTCTAGCTGAAAGCAGCTTTCAATAAATTATCTCACTGAGATCATTTATTCCAACCTGCTTCCAACCACTTTCATATATTCTTAATATGGGGATTATGGCTAGCTCAATAAAGAAAGATACATTTTCAGATACAGACCCAGGAGGACATTCATCACTGGTGTGACTGAGACTCAGGCATACTGTAAAATGGTCTTAGTACTGTACTGTTTACAAATGAACAGACAGAGGCCAATCAGTTTGAAAGAATGATTTAGGAAACACTGCAGGTACAGCTCCAACAGACAAGGAGTTCTTTAACACCCTGGTTCATCTTGCAAACATAGATCTATGTGCATCAAACTCTAATTTCAGTTGCCTTATCAAGAACCAGCAGAACTTATGTCAGCAACAGGATGACATGATGGCACTTTTTCAGTGTTGATAGCAATCCTGGGCATTACTAAACTACTGGTAAATGCTGTGCATAGTATCATTTGGATTGGCCCAATCACATTGTTTGACATCACAGAAAAAAAAATATCAACATACTGGCTGTGGCTCCAAATCTGTTTCAACTGAAAATCAAACAACAAACACCTGATAGCATTATCAGGAGTGATATGACCTGCAGCTCTGCCTAACTTCTGGCAGGATGGAGACATTAAATGCACAAGGACGTAATTGGTGTGACAGCCAAAGCATCTGGAGCCAATGCGTAAATCCACTTTGAGCTTTATGCTGTTGCAAGCCTGGGATTTTATGTTTGATTCCTTGACTGTGTTGAGAAATCGTCTCTGAAAACAGAACAAAGGCATGTGTGTGTGTATCCCCCCCACACACAGTTTTCTGTGCTTTTCTTTCCACCCCAGGAGGGACCACACCCTTCATAGCCTGGATACATTCCTCTCCCCCTAAAGTGTCATACGGAAGCAGGCTATGACTGCCCCCCCCTCTCCCAGGAGACAGCTATCTAGTAATAACACAGGGTCCTGGTCTTCTTCACACAAAGAGAGACCAGTCTTAACCACACACACACACACACACACACACACACACACACACACACACACGAGTGTAAGGTTACAAAAAAAAGACACCACTACATGATCAGGTGGCATGTAACGTTACCACTAAACAAGAAGTTTAAAACGCAAACACAAGTGCAGCTTTCATAGCATATACTAACGTTACCGGTTACAAGCGAAATGTGTGTTTTAAAACCACAATGTTAATAATATAAAAGTAGTACCTCGAATGCCACCTGATTAACAATTAAGTTTAATGTATTTCCGGGTAGCTAGCTTGACATTTGCCGCATTGGGACAAACTGCAAGGCTAGGACATAATGCTAGGCATAGGCCGTTATTTAAACTAACGTCATATAACCAAACTAATTAGATTACGTACATTAGCTAGCTAATGTAACACTGTTTACATGTCAAGTGACGTTGGGCTGCCGTCATATAAGGTTAACTTTAAGTTAGCCGCTGCTCACACTTGCTGCAAACAAAACATACTCCAAAACAAGAATTCAAATTATACAAGGGGAAAATAAATTAGTAACACATGAGCTCACCTTATTTTGTTAATTCAAACTAGTCTAGCTACTACATACAATACCGAACACATCAATGCTTGTTTATGGTCCTCCCCTATCGAGCAGTTGACGGTTGGGCCTTACCTTCTCCCTGGGGCGACGATACTTCTGTGGCTCTTGTAGCAGCCCGTGATTCTTCACGAAGCCATTTTTACTAGATTTTTTACCATTTGAGGTCCGGTGACAGGAGTCTCCGTTTAGCAGCTTGTTCGAGGAGCTTTCTGTCATTTTTGTCGGCCGACCGCGACTGTAAATTTCACGATTTGGAGTAACCCAACTTATGTATTGGGAAGTCATGTATGAGCTAGAGTGAGACAAGACGGCTTATTAAACGCCCACTCTGCAGTGTGGCCGCACGAGCCAGCCGGAAATCCCCGCCCCTAAGCAGTTTCATTGGCCAATACTTTTTACTCCTGTACAAAGATCGTCTATATAAAACACAACCCCAACCAGGAATGTAGATAACATTGAGGACACTGAGCTCATGTAGATGTTGTAAACGCTGTATTTGCCAAACTCAGTTACACTACTTTTGTGCCAATTACTAATTAACAGATTAACTAATTTTCCATCAGTTTTTTAGAGTTGTGGATCACTACTCATCATGTTTGTGGCATGTTAATGTTGAATAGTGTGAGAGCTCTTAACCTACTTCTCACTCTTCGCTTGGCGTCACCCTCTCTCTTCAGCGTGGGGCGTCCTAAAGCCTACCCATGGAAATATCTTCTATAACCTTTAATATAGGCGTCTGCTAAATACCATTTCCAGTGACGCAATTTCTCACCTGGGCTGGAAGATGCAAAACAAGGGTCAAGGCTATCTCCAAGGTGGTTCCCACAGGAAAAAAAGGAATGGAAAAATGACAAAGCTACACTTTGGAGTATTTTTAGATGGCTAAAGTCCACTTTCCAATTAAGGAAAGTCTCTCACCTCTTTTCCTAAAACGTTTCTGTTTGGCTATGAAAATATTTGAGTGGATTATGTGACTATTTGAACTCCCCATTAACATAAAACAAACATAACATGTCAGTGATGAACCTATGGCCCTGTTGTGAAAGAAACCTGTGACCCTTTATCTGAACCCCATCAGGTGTGAACAACTTCTTCCATCTCATAGCGCATGACAAGGGCTTAATCCTCTAAAACTGACTAAAGAATTCATTACACACACACACACACACACACACACACATATGATGAATGTATTGCATTTTGGCATGTATTTCCTTTTACTGTACTACAGGGTAAATGGCTAGATTCTGGTAAGGAGAGGGAGAGAAAATTTCTGGTGTGATAGAATGCAAAAACAATACAAGAGTTTCCTGGAGTTATGGCCAGGATGTTGCGGTAAACCTCCAGGTTGTACTTCCTGTTCTTACTTTCCTGTTTGGTAAAAATGGTGTGGTGAAACGTGTCTGTCGGTACGTTCCCTGCTGTTTCCATGTGTTTCAGATAAGGTGCGATTGTTTGTGTAACACTCCATGTGTAAGGCAGCATTACAATGCCCCTTCCTTCCCCCACTATTTCTTCAAAATTTGGAGAGCTCTTCTGTTCAGTAAAAGAGCGTTTTCACAATAAAAACAAAACAAGACATCACGTACATTCAGGACGTAATAAATAAAATAAGAATTGCACATGAGAGGGGGGCAGTGATGAGATAAAATAGCAGTGCATATGATATTGCATGTTTTATAAATAGAGATAGTGGGCTTTTAATCAATCTTATTTCTCGTGTATGTTTTATGTAAAGCACTTTGTGATTTTTTATGTGTGAAAAGTGCTCTATAAATACATTTTACTTACTTACCTTACTCTTTTATAAGGTAAACATCAACTCCAGTCCTACTCCCACTTTCAACCTCCTAGATGGCACTGTTAGGCCACACTCAGAGTTATGCTGGTGCTGTGAGTTACAGTTCAGTGTCAGGTGATTAAGACATTGACGATAGCATCTGATGATATGATTCTCTAATCAATGTCCAAGCCTTTCCCTTTGGTTTCCACTCAAGGTTGTAACCTTGAATGTGGAATAATGAAACATTAGTCTGTCCAGCTCTTGCCAATGTGCACAAAGTCAGTTAAGCTCCCACCCATTCCAAACCCGATAAAGGTGATAAGGATCCAGCTTTAATAGGATCAGAGGCAGGGTTAAAAGGAAAGAGGATCTGCTCTCATTGATACACACAGCGCGAGGAGCTTTAACAATGATTGGGATTCATTCTGATGAGACTGGGAAAATCAGACTGACTTAACACGAATGAGCAATTGTATTTGTTCTTGATGTGATATCTAAAAGCCGCTGGCAATAAGAATTGTGTTTTTGTTCTCGACTGAGCCATATATGCAGTAATAATCCAATATCACAAGAGCAGCTGGACTCAACCCTCTAAAGACATTTCACCAATAATTTAAAAGGCTTTGTGAGATGTAATCTCTCTGATGATCTTGATAACATAATTACCCTTGTTTTACAAGTGCTACATATCACATACTCAAGGCTGGGTAAACATCTGGTCAAAGAGGCAACTGCCCCAGTCCCAGACACCCAACTCCAAGGGCCACAGGCCATTTGATAAAATGCGTATTGATTTGGAAGAAGCACAATTTTACAATACTATAAATTGCATAATTCCTGGAGGTCCTTGAGTCAATGTCTGATCTGAAAGGCCAAAATGAAGTCAACCTTCATTTTTTGCTATAATCAGTATATCCTTGTTGTGCATTTATTCACTCAAAATTGTACTGCCCAATGACAAGCAAGCTGGTTAACGTCCACTTTCCAGCTTGCTAGGCATAAATATTATCACTGCAATAATATCTCTCTGACCAATCAGTGGTCTGCAGTGTAACTCCACCTTCTAGTATCGGCTCAGCTCGCTTGGAACCTCGACCGAGGTGGTACCAAAAAAAGTACCACGTACTATCCACAACTTTTGTTAATGGCAAACCAAAAAAAGAGCGAGTCAAGTAGAGCTGTGTCGTACCACGCAGTGGAAATGCGGAATTGGGACGCTGTTTCCACAATTATGTCCCAAAACAGGTTTATCCTCTTAAAGAATTGAAAATATGCACAATTGCTGCAGTATAGTTGATATTTCCTTACGCAAATATTGAATAGAATTCAAAGTTTAGTTACACTTTAAAGGGTTACACTTTACTTGAAGGTATCTACATAAGAGTGACATGACACTGTCATGAACGTGTCATAAACATTATAAACAAGTCATAAACGTTTGTGACATAACGCTTGTGTCATTAAATGTCATTCGGTTTTTGTCATGACAAGTTAGGGTTAGGGTTAGAGTTAGGGTTCGTGTGTCATGACAGTGTCATGTCACTCTTATGTAGATACCTTCAAGTAAAGTGTTACCCTTTAAAGTTCTTTTGTGCAGGCCTAATAGCAAATTTCTTTATCCTGCACATGACTTGGATGACTGAACTATTCACATTGATTTCTTAATAGGTTTCCATGCCTAACTGTTAGCAATCTATGACTGTGGCTATCTAGCGTATGTAATGCAGCAACATAATATCCCTATTGAGAAAAACATCATAATTACTGTGTCTCTCCACTGACACGGTCACATGTCACTGTTGATGTTCTTACAGCATCATTCAAATGACAGATGATTTGCTATTCACTGAAGATGTATTCCCGCTCTCTGTTGCAATTTCCCTGCTTTGATGTCATCTAATGAAATCATCAGGAGAATCAATCTCTCCTCCTATTCCCCCCGCAGCCTATTAAGACCCAACGCTGCCAGAGAGGAAGTCTAGGCAAGCAGCCATTTTTCATACTTCAGTGGCGTCTAAATGTGGCGGATAACAAATGATGAAATCACAATAGTACAAAAGTAACCATATAAATGAGTATAAACGAGTGTACTGATTGCTCGGAATTACGCTCATGCACAAACAGAACAAGTGCAAGTCACATCCCAATCAATGAGCCACTCTAGTGCTGACTGATAATTTCTGCAATCAATGTTTCTAACAATCCTGAAAGGACTAAGTGCCAATCGGAGCACTGCTGTTGATATTGCAAATGGAAAGTTACAGGTAGGGGGTAATGGAAACACGTGAGTACACTTACATGTAGTACACTGTTCACACTATGTATTCACTTGTGTAGTGTGTCAGTAGTCAGTAGTGTTCTCTCTAACCGCTCACAGCCGTTACAGTATGCACTGACCAGAAATGACTCTTCCTCTTCTTTTTAAAGGTAAATTGGGTTACACTTTACTTGAAGGTATCTACATAAGAGTGACATGACACTGTCATGAGCGTGTCATAAACATTATAAACAAGTCATAAACGTTTATGACATAACGCTTCTGTCATTAAGTGTCATTCGGTTTTTGTCATGACAAGTTAGGGTTAGAGTTCATGTGTCATGACAGTGTCATGTCACTCTTATGTAGAAACCTTCAAGTAAAGTGTTACCGTAAATTGCAGCCGGACGGAGCATTACTGCCACCTATTGACACCCAACAAGATACATACGGGCTTGTTTTCTCACTATCCGACTACAGTATAGTTTTACTTATTGAAAAAAACACATGTACTGTATAAATTACATTTATGTAGTTTAGTGTTCGCTGTTTCAATCGCAAACACTGCAGCTCCCTAGCCGTCATTTTCAGAAGTTAAAAAAAAACAACGTTGGAGGTCCTGTAGCTTCCGCTCCGTAGCAAAGATGGCGACCATTGAGGCTGAATAGTGTCGTAGATAGAGCGTTCCACACTCAATGTTTTAACCGTTTTTTTGTGCAGTGAGCATCCGGGGGACTTGTAATGCACTGCATTTGGCCACACTTGGTCAGTGTGAACACATGTACTCCAAATAGCAAGTGCAAGTACAGAAGTGAACGATTTGAGAAACAGCGTAGATGGTACTTTCTTGCATCATCAATACATCCAAATCTACCACCACACGTTTCCATTCAAACCACAACTGTCTAGCCCAGCCGTTTTACTCAGATGAAGACATTGGCTTAGGCGTCAATCACGTCCTGTCACAGCAAATCCCAGAGCAGTCCATGTGCACTCCCACCATGGTTGGGCGTGCCCTGCCGCTGGTGTATGAGCGGGTAGGCTGCTTTCTGACTGACACAACCATTAAAGATTGTTACGCCTGTCTAAGTCTTCCCAACATAATAGATTATCCGCAGAGGAAGCTGCTGACGAGAGGACGGATTCCTGCTCTCCAGGATTCAGGTGAGGCAGACGGGACAGACAGAATGACAGGCAGACCATTTTCCAGTGAGCAGTAGACTCTGTCCGACTCTAGAATGCTGGTATAATGAAGAGTGAATTCCAGCCCACATATGCACAGATGAGGAACTAATGATAAGAAAGTGAGTGAGTGACAGAGGAGAGACAGGTTGCCCAGGTGTGTGCTGCTAATGGTAAATGTCAGTTTGACAGATTTGATTTTCAGACTCTGTGGCTTTGTACACTGTATTCACACTCTAAATTCGCAATACGAGTTAGTGTGATGGTGCATATCTGCAGATTGTAGTATGGGAGAAATGTTTGAAATAGAATCCTGCACATCCTAGCAAATCTTTTCTGTTGTTTTGAGATAAGAACTGAGCTGGATTGAAACAATTCTTAGCCAGAACATAATGTCACCCATGTGATACATATACATTATGCAATACATTATTTTCGACTACATTAATGTTTTATATACAATCAGCATTACTGACTTAACCTTGAGGGCAGGAAAACAAGGTGTAAACACAATATCAATGGCTAACGTGTTAGCAAACAGCTGCCAAAATCTAGCTGACATGGAGCAACATTAGCATTTTATTTTGGAGTCATTATTTTTGGCTGCCTGAAGAATATCTAGTATTCGCTCTACTTTTGTTTTGGTTTCCACAAAATTATGTCTGACTCTTTAGTTGCCAAATGCTCTTCTATGTTTACTATTTAATTCAGTTCAATTCAATTTTATTTATAGTGTCAAATCACAGCAGGAGTTATCTCAGGACACTTTACAGAGAGTAGGTCTAGACCACACACTATAATTTACAAAGACACAACAATTTCAATTTCCCACGAGCAAGCATTTGGTGCGACAGTGTGGAGGTCACAGGAAAAGCGTACCTCCTATGGGGAAATGCTGAGGCTAACAAGCCATGACCTTCTGCTAGCATCCCATTGACTCCCATTCATTTTGACGTCACTATGACAGCGAATAACTTTACATCTGAAGCATTTAAAAGACTATTTGTCCATTGTTTATTTCTAAAGTAACACAACAATGTTTAAAAGGCTCCATTACTATTGATTGCGTCATAACCACGCAACTTTCTGTCGCACAGTAGAGAAATTACCGAGAATTACCGTATTGTCAGGAGAAGCTTGCAGGCAATTGGGGGGACGTGGAACCATACAGTCAAGGGAGAAGCCCATAGAGAGTCCATGAAAAGCATCGGAACAAAATATTTCAGCAACGTTTTGCTCCTGCTCCTACGCTCATGGACAGCTCCTACTCACGCTCTCCGTCTCTGCAAGATTCGGAATGATTGAGATTTCTCTTGGCACAGCTACCAGAAGACTTCCAACTTTCAGACAGGTTTCTCACGTCACATCTACGTCTTAAAGCTCAGTTTGAGGCTGCGCAGTACGCTCAGCCATCACCGGAAAAGTGCTTCTAATATACTTCACTGGTCTCTGTCAAAGTCTACGGCGTCGCTGTGTCCATTTCCATCACTGTCTATGGGACAGACCCAGGCTCTAGATGGGCGGCCATCTTCCGCTGCCGGTTGGGACACAGAGACACAGAGACAATCATAGAGATATACAGAAATATGATTCATAATAATGATAGCAGTTGGCATGATGCGCCGTGACACTTATAGTAACAATAAAGATAACAGAACTATGACTACAAATAATAGTTGTAGCACTGCAGGGTGTCGAGCAGGACCCTGGCAGCAGCTGCCAAAAACGATCCACCTGAATCCCAAAATCTGCGAGGCGAGAAAGCATAAGGACTCTGAGGAATAAGCTCCCTGGAGCAAGGTTAGTAACAAAAGGGACATGAATGCACACAGATGGAGAGAGAGTGGAGCTCAGTGTGTCATAGGTAGTCCCCTGGCAGTCTAAAACTATAGCAGCATAACTAACAGCTGGTCCGAGGCAAACCTGGGCCAGCCCTAACTATAAGCTTTATCAAAGAGGAGAGTTTTAAGCTTAATCTTAAATGTGGGGGCCGTGTCTTCCTCCTGTTTATTTAGTTTCTAACTAAAATGCTCCGTAGAGCTGAGGGAAGATGTGATAATTCTCTGTGGGTTCATCACTACAAGCGACCCCTTCATGTAGTCATTTGATCCATTGTTGCTAAAAAAGAAAAAGAAAATGTGATTAGTGCAGCTTTAAGTCAAGTTTACATTACTGTTAAAAGAAAAGACCACACCCCATTTAATGATGTCACAACAGAAACCTATGCTTATGGTAAACACCTGCTGTGACATCACTATTTAAGGTGTGGTGAGGTGTGCTTTAATATGAACTTGAGAATGACTCATTTGTCCATGTAAAAGATGAGGAATAGTGTCACTGGCAGAGAGCAGATACAACCATTGTTTTCCATGGATGTGGGTGTGTTTCTTCAACAAAACAAAAACGAAAAGGCTGCCTCTGTTTCAGCAGCAGCCTTCAATACTGAAAAAAAAGAAAAAAAAAGAAAGCGCAAATGTCATGGAGGGGTGATAAGATCTCTCTCTGGCCACCGTCATTGACAGGTCAACAGCAGCAGTGGGGACATTTATCACCAAACGTATTGCTTTGCTGCCACTGAGGGGAGGAAGGAGGGAGAAATATCACAAATGGCATCACAAAACAAATGAAGCTATCCTCGTCAAGTCCAAAGAGCGGAAAGATGCGCTGCAACAACTCAATAGTTTATTATTTCTGGGTTTGTTACCTTGTGGAGCAAAGATAAGAAGCAATCCATCATGGCCTCTGTCCGTGACCTGAGGATTCCATTACGGCCCAACACAATATGCTCACCGTTTACATCCAACAGCACACAAAAGCAATGCCAGGGAACCAATTTCCTCTTACCTTCCTGAATAAGAATCTCATTTATCTTCCTCTGTGCACATTCATAAAGGCAGACAAGCGCTGAGTGGAGACCGGTGGAGACCTATTATCAAGCTGTCCTCAACACCTCAACAATTGTCCGAGCACAAATGCAGGCGGAAGGGAGCGCATTTTTTTCTGTTGCTTTGATATAGGAACCGAGCTAGATTGAAACTGAATTTAATTGTTGACTTTAGTATTTTTTTTTTTTGATTTTGTCTATTGCAAAGACTTTAATAATGTTCATAAATGTTCCTCCAAAACCACATACAACAGTCATTATATGCCCCTCATGAGTCAGTTACGCTAAGCTGGTATGTCGGATGCATTTCTTCACACTGACACTCATACCAGGCCCTCACAATAAACCCCCGCTGTCCTTAAATCACCTCACACTGGTGGCAGCAGTCATTTTCCATCCATCTATTCAACATTTATTCATGCACAGGGGTAGGAGCCGGAGGACACAAGCTTGATCACGTTCCCCTTTCACGTCATTGTTAAAAAGCAGATAACATTATATCAAGTACTTAAAAAGTAGGTGTCAATCGATACAGCTTTTTTCAGGGACGATACAGATTATTGGTAGGTAATTAAACCGATAACCGATTTGGAACCGATATGCATTACGTGTATGCAAATACGTCCAAAGTGGGAAGACCTCTGGGTAGGAATGAAAAAATAAGTCACGCTTCCCGACATGATAAAGGATAAAGTTAAATTACATCAAAGCCTCTCCTACCACGGAGTCATGCTTTTGTGTTGTTCAGCCTGTTCCCCCCCAGAATCAGAAGACTTTTGAGCATGTCCGCTCCTCTCCACAAGTATAGGTCAACGTTAAATCACATCAGAGCCACTTTGCTGTAATTGAGTGAGGGTTTAATGTGCGTTCGCCTGGTTTCTCAGTCGGCAGAGGGGAGCAGGCAGTGAGAGCTGTGTCGTCTCTGATCTCAAAACAGTGAGGAGAACTCATTTAAATTTATAATCTGGAACATTTTCACCATATTAAACCAAATGTTGGACACTACTTATTCTGCCATAGCCATTAAATGTGCGTACACTCATTTGTTATCTCTCCATATAGTAGTTAGCATCGTCAGTGGCGGAGTCCGCCATTCCCGCAATGGATTTGAATGCTGATCAAATGGCGATCCCAGGCATTTTGAGGAGGAAACATCTTTGGGTTGGTACAAGTACAGTACAAGATTGCTTGTCCTCTTCCATTCTCTGTATTCCTGACAGAGTAGCAGATCAAAGGTAGTTTTGATAAGTCATTTCAAAATCAGGGCCTTGTATTATTAAGACATTCTTAGCATTACAATAGTCTACATCCACAACGTTCCACTTCCGGGATTGTTCAGGTGCCGTCGGAAATTACGTTGGATGTCTTTCATTCCAGCCGGATGTCCGTTACCTTCTTCTTTCTTTGTGTTGACATTTTAAACTCCGGTGGATTTATGAGGACTATGGTTAACTGCTCCTCAGATCTCTGCAGGGTAAATCCAGACAGCTAGCTAGACTATCTGTCCAATCTGAGTTTTCTGTTCCACGACTAAAACAACTTTCGAACGTACACGTTCCACCAAAACAAGTTCCTTCCTGAGGCTATTTTGCAGAGGCACCGTTGCTCTGTGCGGCACTTAGCACCGCCCAAGACGATTGTGATTGGTTTAAAGAAATGCCAATAAACCAGAGCACGTTTTTCTCCCATCCCAGAATGCCGTGTGGACTCGCCAGACCATCCTCCGCAGCGCTGTGAAGGAAGGTCTGGCAATGCAAGCGTTAATTACAACCAGTAACTACAGGTGTGGCCAAATCAACCAGGACTGAAATCTTGATGTTTATAGCTTTAAAATTAAGCGTTAGATGTGACTGAGACAAAGGTCATTTTCAAAAAGTAAGTACATTTTGAAGAAAAAAACATCATTTTTATGGCTTCTGCTTTGATTAAATACTTAGGATACACTTTTAGGAGTTTATTGCTACTTCACTCTCCATTGCAATTCCATTGAGATTATGGCAAACAAATGTGGTTTTAAGTTTTATAATTATAATATATATATATATATATATATATATATATGAACATATCCAAATTTAGTACATGCAGAAAATGTGCCAAGTAGTGTTCCCTTTTGGATATCCCAATATAATTAATTTTATTTGGCTCGGATTATTTCAGGTTTCAAGCTCCTCAATGTGTTATCTCAGTTCTATGGCTATAATTTTTCTGATGCTGGTACAAGACCAGCAATAAAACACATGCAATTCCAGAACACTGCACTAATACAGGTTGCCATAACTACAAACACTGCCCATCGAAGAAAAGATAAATCATGTGCATATAACAACTGTCTGAGCCCTATTCAGGCATGAGTGAAAGATGGCAGTGTGTAGAGCATTGAGAGCCTGCTGGGCTGTGTAATGCCACGTTGATTATTTTCCGAAGCCCGGGAAAATAAAAACTGTCAGACTGCATGAATCATAATTAATTGTAATTAATGGAACCAGTTTTGTTCCAATCATCACATAAATCGCAGAACCCATTTGTGGCAAAAAATGTCACTAATCACACTTCTCTAAATACATTTGGGGCATTTAATCATCTATGTAAATGGTGTGCATTACTTGGGAAGTGATTTAAATAAGGGAAATCTACTACGAGAAAACTATAATAATTACACAACTAATGGAGCTTTACATTAAGCAGCTCTGAACTGGACTGAAAAACGCTGACAGGGAGAAAACATTGAATCTCATTTCCAACTTTGTAAATACAAAATTGTTTACTCAAGAATCCCAGAGGTTTCCAAATTACACACGATTATATGAAATTTATTCCATTGGTTGTAATGTACAAGAATTATAAACCTGGTTTGCTTCACTTCTTACAGAAAGGTTCATACTGCTGTACATACTGTATCTGCCATCAAATAAGAACTTTAACTGTGCTCACAAATACACCGTTAAATAAACACAGTTGACAAAAACTCAAGGGGGGGGAATGTGGGAAGAAATGAGAAAATAAAGTAAATATGAACAGGTCCTGCTGAGTTTCTGTTGGGTTTACTCTGTATATATGTTATATATCTAAAATCTACACATTTCCAGAGCCAAATTCTCACTGTCCACATTTGAAAGGACTTTGCTGCAGTGTACAGAGACGTTTTCAGATGCAGAGGCTGATCTCACACATACAACAGCTTTTTGTTTAGCACCACCTGCGCTATATATGGAACGTGTTTACTCATGTCATATTAAGCATGACACTGAATGCTCAGCCTAGTCTGAATAGAGCCAAGTAAACAAGTAAAAAAATAACAAAAAAGGAGAAAAAATACATCTATCACCTTCTCTCAAACTGAAAGAAAACCTGACACATCATTTCTGATAGAGACTTGAGCATATTAAAACACCTCTCAGCCTTTGCGAGGATGCAGACTACCTCCCCATCCTGGAACAAGCTAGCGGCTGCCCTACGTGGAGTCTGTGCCCGGCCGCTCTCACTCCTTCCTGCGTTTCTTGTCGTGGTAGTCGTCCTTTGAGCGGCTGCTGGTGGACGGCCTCTTGGAGCCGCCGTGCTGCTTGGCCTCCTCCAAGAACTTGTCCAGTCCGAAGGGATCCTCCTCAAACTGGACTGGACCTTCCCGCCTCTGCCCGTGGTCGGCACCTGAGAACTCTTTGTCTGGAACAAACCTGTTTTGTGCAAGGAAAAGCAAAAAAAAAAAAAAAAAAAAAAAAGATCATTACAGTGTGCACCAAAGTCATAGTTTCTTTTACTGACAATTTTTGGTTTTTGTCTTCAGTTATCCTCAAAGCAGGATAGAGGACAACGTGTTGAAAGTAAAAAGGTAACTTTATTTAGGTAACCTATTCCATGGAACATGTGTTTGTATGTCTCAGGGAATTTGCTTAAATCAAAGATTTTCAATGTTTTGCACAACAGTGTAACTCCCTGCAGCCAGGCAAATATCCCTAGAGGACAATGACAAGCTGGTGACTAAACATATGGGACAGGCTATGCTCGGTTAGTAGAGTGTGGCGCTGCTGCCCCGAGGGCAAGGACTCCTGCTGGGACATCATGTGCCTGCTTGCCTCGTGCCTCAAAATAAAGCCAGGACGACCTCAAAATGAGTCCAAGCTTTTATTGTTATTTTTTTTTTTATGATTATGAATGAGAAGGTGACCACTTCAGCAGTCATGTAAGTAGCCTGATAAATGTAACAGTCCTTAATTTGATTTAAAAACAGTCCTTCCAGAAATATCTGGAGTTTTTTTGTGATTGTTGTGGGCAAAAATCCTTGATTATGCGGCACGTTTTCTTAAAAAATGCGATGGAATATGCGGGATATTTATGCAATGAAATTGTGGGAACTGTGGTTTCATCATGGCTTCATCGCGGGGTTTGCAGCTTTTCGATGATGTTCACGTCGCGTAATTACGTCGCTTCATAACGTTCCCATGGCAACAGGGGAAAATGGCTGCTCTTGTGTGAAATAAACGCAACATTTTTCAACTTTCTGCTAAGATATATGTGACTTTTTTGCAACGAAAATGCAGGGATTATGAAATCATGCAAGTCCCGCATATTTTGCGCGGAAATCGGCAATTTATATGGCGTATTTTAAAAAATGCAGCCCCCGCATAAATATGCGGACTTTGGCTGATTATGCGATCGCATAATCACGTTTTTCTGGAGGGACTGTAAAAAAAAGTGTTTGTTTTCAAACCAGCAATGGCCAACAAGATGTTTGGGATCCACTATGGGTTGTGAATTTATTTAAGGCAATATTTAGCCATATTCCAGACAATAATATTTTGTTTTAATCAATTGTTCTAGTTTAAGCAAATCATTTGATTGAAGTTTAAGAAAAATGTTTTTCCTTATTAACTTGTATGATGCGGAAAGGTACTCTGAACTCTATTCAGATTATCTAAAATGTAGGGGAATCCCAGCTATAGCATCTACAAAGTTATTAACCTTAATTACACTTAACACTAAATCCAAAAGCATAGTTATAAATGGTTCACATCACATTCACTCCATTCATATGCAATTATGCACAAGGTTTCTCAAAAATGGAATAAAAGTGAGCACAAACTTTTCATTGCTTATTCCTGAGTTGCGCTTTGTAAAATTTAAGACCGATGCCACCAAGACGACAATGTCCACCATACAATGAATTGAATCCTACACTTAGTTATGTGTTATATATGTAAACCATTTTGCTTTTATATAAACTAGTGATTCAAAGAAGTCTTTCCTCTGATCAGCTGTGTTTCATGTGTACTTAGTGTCATGTATGACAAAAAGTGAACAGCAATGTGATGATAAATATTTGAATAGCCAAATTAGTCAAATAAATGTATAATACGTTGTAGTTTGTTATTGAAGTGGTAATAAAGTAAGTAAGTAATCTATAGTACCTGTTGTTTTGCATGAGTGTGTCGAAGTCATCTGTGTAGGTGTCCTTCTCTATATTCTTGCTGGGCCGGTAGATGTTTGAAGCCATGTCTCTGCTGCCGCGGAACGGCTGGTCGTACACGTTGTACGTCTCATCCTCACCACCGGCAAAACCACTATCCATACCCTGGAAGAGACGGGGAGAAAGGAAGAGTGACTTTCAGGAAAATATGTAATATATGTACAACAAGGCAATATCTAAATCTTTTGAGGTGATTTCCTAATCAGAATCAGCATTATTGGCCAGGTTTGCATAAACAAACAAGGAACTTAACTCCACTCCACTCCAGGTAACTGTCTCTCTTACCTTACGCTACCGGTCAAAAGTTTGGGGTCACTTAGAAATTTCCATTCCACTCCATTACAGACAGAATACCAGCTGAGATCAGTTGCATTGTTCTTTTAATCAGGGCAGCAGTTTTCAGATTACATTATGTGCTTACATAATTGCAAAAGGGTTCTCGACTGTTGTAGAAAGAAGTGGCTGATCTTTAATGCAATATCTACATTGCCCATTATCAGCAACCATTCATCCAATGTTCCAAAGGCACATTCTGTTTACTAATATATAATTTTAAAAGGCTAACTGAGAAAACATTGCATTGCATTGTTTTAAAAAAAACAATGCAACTGATCTCAGCTGGTATTCTGTCTGTAATAGAGTGGAATGGAAATTTCTAAGTGACCCCAAACTTTTGACCGGTAGTGTACATATTGACATACTGTAACTCTATTTTGGGAATGTTTCCTCATGTTGCAGAGCTGGGTATTCAGTCTTGTACATGTTGATATTTTTGTCCAGTCAACACAAATCATCTAAGTCTATATTGATGTAGTAAAGTAGGTATGATATGTTCCAACCTTGCTCTGATTGAAGAGTCGCTGGTCATACTGCGCCTCACTGGCAGAACGAGGGTTGGGCACGCCCAGAGCGATGAGCTCGCTAATGTCCCTGTCCTGATCTCTCTGCAGCTTCGACCTGAAAAAGAGAACAATGTCTGAAATTTAGCAAAGATTCATGGCAAAAACTAATCACACACACACAACACAAAAACATAGGAAACATAATATAGGCTATATATAACAACTTTCATTAATACTATTACATTTCTACAAAGAATGCGATATTTTTATAGCCTGGCAACTTGCAAATGCGTATTAGTATGAAACTTCTCAGTTCATTTTCCATTTCCATGGGGCGTTATCAACAGGCACAGACCAAAATGCCTCTGGATGCAATTAGGGCTGGGCAATATATCAATATTATATCAATATCGTGATATGAGACTGGATATCGTCTTAGATTTTGGATATTGTAATATGACACATAAGTGTTTCTATCCCTGTGTAATCTGTCCCTGGTTTTAATGGCTGGATTACAGTAAAGTGATGTCATTTTTTTACCAGACTTTTCTATTATTTGCCTTTACCCACTTAGTTATTATATACACATTAATGATGATTATTTATCAAAAATCTCATTGTGTGAATATTTTTTTGTAAGCACCAATTGTCAACCCTACAATATCGATATTGAGGTCAACGATATCGTGATATTAGATTTTTTCCATATCGCCCAGCTCTAGATGCAATTGAATACAGCTACAACCAATCAGAGCAACGAAACAACGTAGCTCTGAGCGACACAAGTTGCTTGGTCAGTTTTGAAACCTGGTTACAAACTTTCTCAGATTGAAGCTAAGCAGTACACTAAAATGTTTTCGTGAGCCTCGTGCATTGCGCTGTTGTGCGCCAGTTACGTTCGGTAACGTTTGGTAAGCGTGACGCTCCTCTGTCAGCCATCGTCTTAAACCCGCCATATGTGAGATAAACGGTCGTGATTGGTCCGCCCAGGGTATGGCCGGCTGGAAATCTGTGTGAACGAGAGCGGCGCCAGACGTATCTGCCAGAGCAAATAAAACATGAGCTCGCATTTCGTCTGGTATCTAGCCTAATACTTTTAGTGCTGTAGCATCAAACCTCTGAAGTCATGAGGGGAACTGTAATTTCAACGTGATATATTACAAAATAAATAATAGGACATTGGCTGAAATTTGTATGTGTACAACATAAAGTAACTTCTAAAATCATAAATGTACAAGCTTTAATCTATTATGAAATATGTGTACAATACATCATAAAAAAAAAAAAAAAAAGTTCTTGGTGACTTTAACATCTTGACTGTCCTCAAAGTTAAGTCAAAGGTAATTTTAAGATAACTAGGTTTCTGCTATTCGACAGCTGGAATTGTGATTGTAATGAGCTCTGCCCTGAATTTCACTTCCTCCACTCCTCCAGGGACCCACAATTCCATCAATTGACAACCCGACAGTGAATACATGCATCTTACATACACAAACAGTCTGTGGATCATTGCAGACAAGGACTAATGCGCAAGTACTCGGTTGGATCCTGCTGCGTTCGTTCCGTATTACTGCTGGCCCCATGAATGATTCAGCAGTGAATCTGTGTGTGTGTGTATAGGGAGAAGGTGGGGAGTGAGTTCACATGCAGTGTGTTTAAAGTGCGTGTCCAGCACCTCTTATCAGGAGCAGCCCTGGAAATGTTCCTGTCGTGCTGTCTCTCTTTCCTTCTGTCATGGCGGATCTCGTCACGCTCCCTGACCTCGGTGTCCTCGCCACCTGCTGTGAGAGACAGGGGGAGATGGACGGATGGAAAGAGGTGAGAATGGGGTGCAAAAAAAACAAAAACAAATAGCAACATTTAAAAAAAGAATTAAAACCACACGATGAAAGGAGTGGGAGACATATGATGACATGGTGCAGTAGAAAAGCAGAGGTGAAAAGAAAGAGGAGAGAAATGAGAAGACAGGTGAGAAAGAGTGAAAGTATGTTGGAGGTAAAGTAAGGGTTAATGGAAAAAATAGATGTTAAAGGAATGGAAGAAATGCGATGCAGGGGATACAGAGGAGAGGGAAGATTAGGCCAAGTGGTCAGGAAACTTGCAAAACAAAAACACAGCTGACAGATTTTAGAATTTATAAACAAATTGTAAACTCAGACTTTGCATTCTGATCCGATGTGATGTATCGAAATTCAAAAAGCACGCACAAAAACAGGACATGCAGCACTGATTTCTCTTCAAGATGTGAATTATCAGCAGGGAAGCGCAAACATCATTTCACAGCTTACTGGTCCTGTCAACACTGGCAGGATGAAAAATGTTGTCATCACTTATGCCACTGGTGTTCCAGATTTGGAACTGGCAACAGCACTGACAACAGAGTCTGCTCCACTCACTCAGAAAACCACAAACACAGGCTAGTCACATAGGCTTAAAAATAAGAAGCCGACAAAATATTCTAAATACAATTTTGGCCCTTGTCTTTAGGACCCACCTTTGTCCCCGTGACTTTTGATCCCTGCCCTGCGGTCTCGAGCCATTTGGGCCAGTTCCCTCAGTTTCTCCTCCTTCTTTTCCTTCTCCTTCTGGGCCATCTTCTTCTCTACCTGGGCTCTCATCTCCACTGCCTCTCTGGCCTATGGAAGAAATCAGCATTTCATTAGGTAATTCAAATATGGGTAAAAAGGTATATATTTTAGGCAATGCAACAATTCTGAACTATATATATATATATAGACAATGGTGGAGTACCTTTCTATCAGCGATGTAGAGCGCCTCAGCCAGCTTCGCAAAGTTTTCATTGATGTGAACGGTTTGCAGCCCCCTACCATCAGCAGCCAGACGTTTGTCAAGAGGAATGGTGTAGCCCTGAAATACGTTAGGCACACAAACAGAAAGAAATGAGCAGAGTAAAAAATGGGTATTTAAAATGGAATGACCATGACAAGATCTGGAGCTAGATGTATAAGGGTCAAAGACGAATAAGGATTTAAAATTTGAAAATAAATGAAAGTGTCAAAAAATGCCAACTCAAGCACTTTCTATTTTTATTAGAGTGTTCTATATACATCTCAACAGGAATTTAATTTAGAAATGCAATTTAATTTTCTTTTATCAATAATGTGATTTATTCCATGAAAAATGTCCTTCCTGGATAATGGGAATGGATTTAAAAAATATTTAAATGTCTACCTTTTTAGCATATAAATGTTTAGGCATATCCATAGTTACAGCTAACCAAACGCGCACTGTTCAAAAAAAATTAATTTTTAACACAATTGATATATTTGGGTATTTATAATTAAATGGGCTCATCGTTTGATTTTGGTCACACAATATTCCATGCCAAAAACAGAAAAATTATGAAGGATGTCTTAAAATGCTTTACAGTAAAGGTTATCAGGTTTTTATTGTATACTCAACTGAGGAAAACATGATGAGACCATGAAAATCTGAGTTAAATGACTTGACTGTGTCATTGTTACTCGGGATGACATCCCGTTAGCCAGGAATGACATAATGCAAAAATGCCATAAAAGATTAAAGAAATAAATATTAATTTATTAATATAATCTGACATTATCAACACAATGCTTGAAAAGTGATAAATACTAATAAAAAAACTATTTTCATTAACATGTCCAATCTGGATAACAGAGGACATGTCCTGGGTAACAGAAGATCTTCGTTAACCAGGAAGGACAAACTGTTATCCAGGAAGGACAAAAACATGATTTTCCCACCAAAACACTGTCAAACATTGCATACTCAGCTAAAATATATCTTAGCCTTTAAAACATTAATGCCATATTTCACATGAAATAGGCATTTTTTAAATAAAAACATCAAATGTGTTTTATTAGCGTTATCCAGAAAGACACATGATTTTTGGACATAGTTCACCAGTGACCGAAAAAGCTAAATAAAAACTTTTAAGAGAGAATTACTAAACTCTCCAGATGTTTTGAGGTCCTCCAAAATCTTCTCTATGATGTAATATCATATTTCATGACTATGCAGTTGCATTATGGGTAATTTATGGAGTTTAAGGTCTGTTACCCAGGAAGGACATTAGGGAAATCCAAAAATAAGGACAAAAGTATTTCTTGAGTAACATTTTAAATAAGGTTAGGATTGTTACTATATTTGTAGGTATCACTGCAAACATCGACACAATTATGCCAAAGTAGATAATTAATGCTCTTATTATTATTTTTGACATTTTTATACTTAGATTTTAAGCCCGGACGTTACCCAGGAGGGACAGTTTGGTACTTCTCAGCTCAATAACTCTTTGAATTAAATTTTTTTGCAATAAATACCTATACAAGTGAGTAAAGAGGAGAGAGTTGAGTAATATAATGTCGTTTTTTTTAAATTGATATTTATCTTTTGCATTATGAATATGTTTTGGACACCATAATTGACATGCCACGTCTTTGACCCATAAACAATGATGGTGAGTAGTAGAGCAGACACAAGTATTGATATGCAAATATGCACTTTCAATTTTGTATGAGGGGTGCACGGGTAATAGGTGTATGGTTTTGAATTGTGAATTGTTTAGTTTGATATCATGTACGTAAAGTATGTTATGTCATTTTTGTTGCAATTGTATAGACCTACAACCAATCAGAGCAACGAAACAACGTAGCTCTGAGTGACACATGCAAGTTGCTTGGTCAGTTTTTCACAAACTTTCTCAAATTACAGCTAAACAGTACACTAAAATGTGTTTCTGAAAACATTTGAGGCGAGAAATAGGCAATAGAGTAACTGAAGCTTGAGTCCTATTTGATCAGAACGCGATTCTTGTGCATTGTGCTGTTGTGTGCCAGTTACGTAAGCATGACGCTCCTGTCATTCATTGTCTTATACCCGCTATATGTGATCTAAGTGGTTGTTATTACGGTTTAATAGCTATTGAGGTATTGATATGCAAACAGATGTTTAAGGTTGTTTCTACATCCATTTATGCTCGTCGACATACACACAGTTTTAGTTGTGAATCTACACCGAGTCTTATGCATCTGGCCCCTGGAGTCCTAAAAAATCTAATATTTATGCAATGTAATACTAAAACAATAAAAATGGAAAACAAAACACATGCCTGCACGACCTACTCACAATGTTTGACATTTACAAAAAAGTGTAAGTGTTCAAATTAATTGTGGTGTCACAATACCTTAGCGTTTTTCCAGTTGGAGATGCATGGAGGAATCTTCCACTCCTGCTGCTCCTTGACTGTCATCTACAACAAAAGGGAGAGACTCTTTAAAACACAACAGCTTTTGGACAATACAAGGGAATTTCATTTTGGATGTTTCAATATAGCATGAAAGTACTGAAAAGCACAATGTTTCTAACATTTCAGACAACTGTACCTTTCTGCTTGGGGAATGCATGACAGGGGCAGGGGGAGAAGGAGGTCCTCGAGGAATCTTCTTGTTGATCCTGAAACATCAATTACACCCGTTACATTTCTTCATCTATTTCTGTCAGACTGAGGGTCATAAGGATAGTTACAACAAATGACCTTGTAACTGGTAAAAAATAATTCTTTACAAGAGCAAGATATTTATAATGGAGCCAACTTTGGGTATCTAAATAGAACTTTTGAGTATGATCAGGCTTTTAAGTACTTAATTCTCACTTAGATTTCCTTTGGCTATTACTTGATGTACAATTCTGATGGAAAAGTTAACAACCTTTAAAAACTACTAATGGGAACTCTTCAAACTGATCAACACATCATGAAGAAATTAAAAGAAATTCAAGTTGCTGCGTTGGACACATATTAGGGGTGCATGATATATCGACTCAATACCGTTATCGCAATATCACGTTGCGCAATATTATATCGAAAGGGGTTGCAATATTTATATTGTGGAGCCCTGTGTCCCGTCCGTTGACTGTGTGGCTTAGTTTTGTTTGATTTAGAGCCCGCTTGAAACGCTGTAATGATCATGTTTCATTGGCCAGTTACCGTGCCACTTGCACATGTTAGTACACGTCAGCGCACGGGTCCACTACGTGACAAACCCTATGGAGCGTACCACATGTGTACATATTTCAACAGAGTGACAGTGTAAGTGAAGAAATTGATAGACAACTAAACGGAACGAATCAGAAAAGCGGAAGAAAAGTTGTGTCCTGTTCTTCATTTATTTATTTTATACTGTCCAACCAGTAGAACATGTCCTGTTCTGTAGACATGGTCCTTATTTATTTATTCATGTTGTACCAGTCCAATATGACTGTCAGTTGAAATAAACCTTGTTGTAAGAAAACTTGTTTAATTTGTTAGGAATCTATTTTGATGCGTTTTCCCATAACTTTTGTAATTTTACATATGTTTGAAAATATCTATAATCACAATATTCATAATTGATATCACATTTTGTCAATATCGTGCAACCCTAACACATATTTACTTACTTGAAACGTGGCGGTTCCATCGGATCTTTCTGCATTTCCACCATGCGGATCACTCTCTGTTTGGCCCCGGAGTTAAAAGCCACTCCCTGCTGGGACGGGGTGTATCTTGGGGAGAGACAACGAAAAAGAAATGTGTCACCATACATAAAACCTAACTTCACCAGCCACATGCACAAATACAGGAGATTAAGACAATTTTGATTTACTATCAGTATGTACTTAAGTGTTTCATAACATTGAATGTCATCACTGGGAGTGTGTCTCATCTCTACCTTCAATCCCACATGATGTCAATGTAGCATTATATGAAAGCACAGCCTAAAAAACAATCCTACTCTCACTATTTAATTTTTGTGCTCTAAAATGTTGTTGGAAGTAGTTCAATTCTAATACATACCTGATGTACTGTGCAGGAGCTTGCTTGTCTGCAGCTCTTACAGGCATGGCAGCAGCAATCTTTTGAGACACCGCCTTGTCCAGGGCACTGCGGGTCTTCTCTGTCAGCTACAAAGACACGTGACCAATTCTAACTCAGTAAAGTTAAAGTACAAACTAAATAAAACGGTTGTCAGAACTGTTCAGTCGATTTTTTTGATCACACAGTAACCAATGGATAAAACACTGACTGCTCTCCTTGGGTAAAGGGTGTAGAGAATATTGTATGACCTTAAGTGGTCTAATCTACAGTTCCATGGATAACTTGATGTAATGGCACCCTGCGTGTAACTCACTTTTCCAAACACTCCCATTGCAGCTGGCTTACCTCTTTTACGGCCTCCTCATCAGGCTTCTGTAGTTCTGGCGTGTCTTCATTCAGAACTTCCTTTGGAAGAAGGTCTGTGTACTTACTGAAGATCACCTGCAACAATGAAGGATGAGAAATGCTTAGAAATAACTAACTCATGAAGCCAACTAAGATCCTTTTTGTAACCACATCAGAAAATGACATGCACCATGGCAATGGATTGTTTTGACAATGTGTATCATAGTGTGGTGTGTGTGTGTGTGTGTGTGTGTGTGTGTTGTGTATTCTGTAAATCAAAGGGGACATATTAAAAATTTGCATTTAAGATTGATTTTGTCCTATGGTATTGTCAGCGTAGGTAATACTAAGAATAGCATTGCAACTCTTGCAATAAACAAAGCTGGATTTTGTCAGGCCTAGACTCACTGGCAAGTGTTATATGATACCAACTATGAGTGAGATCTGTGAGCAACCTTCATAATATTTACAATGAATAAAAAGATGTGCGCACTGTGCAGGTGTATTTCATCTTAATGTGTGTCTACTCTTGTCATTTTGATGAGACTAGAGTTGTAATTTAATCTACAGTTGATATTTTTCAAGTTATACACGGATACATTTTTCAATTGCCTGTGTACCTTATCCTTGCCCTGTCCCTGTCGGGCGATGGCATCATATTTGATCTTTCCTTCTGCATCCACCTGCACCGCCAGGGCATTGGATGTCTTCTTCTTCCTACCCATCTCCAGAGGAAACTGGGCCACGTGGATCTCTGGGAAAGCTCCTCCATCTCCAAAGTCCTACGGAAACAAAAACATTTACAGCAATGAGAAGATAGACGTGGTGTTGATTAGTCTTATATAGCACTATGGCAGATACTCCTCTACATTTAGTATGCCATCCAGATGTGGGACATCAGACAAGAAATACCCCCAACCACCAACAAACTGAAAATTCGGTTTTCTCATGTTATTGATACTGTTTAACTAGTAGTACTAGAGTAAATAAGCTGATTTACCTCAAGTGAGCGAGGCACCCAGGCTTTTCTGTGTCCATAAGGAGGGGGCTCCCTGCGGGACGAGACCAGGGCGGTCGAGTAGGACGTCTGGGCCCGGAGCCTCTCCTCTGACTCCAGCTGGTCCTGAGACAGCTGGGTCGGCGCCGGTAAAAAGCTGGACACAAAATGATACACGTTTAAGTCTCATTGTTTGTACAGTAGCTTAGCGACAGCTGTAACGTCAAGCCCTAGCTAGCGTTAGCCTATAGTGACACCGAATAACGTTACCTAGCTATACTTAAAGTGCTAAAAAATGCTAACGTTAGCCAGTTAGCTAATAGTCAGGCTTCACGTAACATGCTGTTACAATTTTCAAGAACCAAACTGAAGCATGTAGCTAACACACCACAAACAACCCGTTGATAAACTCGTGTTGTTGACCATGGCTGCGTGCTGCTAAGCTAGCTAGCTAATGCCAAATGTTTAGCTAGCTATCGACATACAATTTCAGCTCAGCTAACGTTAGTTAGCATTAGCTGGTGCTAATAGCTTCGATAAAAAAGGGCACGATAGCGGGCAGGACAAAGACATCAATGTCACATATTAGAGGCAATCTATACATCGTATAACATAAAGTGAAGCAACATTTGATAACATTTCGTGGAATAAAACACACAAAAGACCTGGTCGCGGTACTCACCTCGCCAGAGACATTTTCCCCTTTCTTCCTTAGCAATGAACTGGGCATGCGCGGTGATGCTGGACTTGACTAGTATAGATATTTTCTGCCCTTTTCTGTTAGGGTTAGTTTATGTATTCTAAGGATTTTACTGTGAGATATGTGTCGTTTTGTTTCGGGATTATTTTTCAAATCTTTAAAAAATTTTAAATGTAATTTCAGCAATACGAACTTCAGCTTTGGTAATGTTACATCAAGAGGGAGCTGAGAGAGAATAGAATAGAATAGAATAGAACAGAACATATATTGCTTTACCCTTTTCATTAAATATAAATGTAATATTCAACAATATGACATTAAGCATGAGCCAATGTAACATCCAAAAGTGTGCCAATGAAGCTTATTTGAGTGAGAGAGAATTAAATTAAAATAAATTAGAACAGAATATATCCAAGAGAACAGTATGGTTTAGGGATCACCTATAGTGGTACAAATATTTAATTTCATACCAAAAAACTTCACAAACTTCTAGACCAACTTGATTATAACCCTTATGTTGTTTCCAGGTCAAGTTACAAAAAGTGTGCTTCTTTTCAATTGCTTAGTAGTATATAATAAAGGCTACTTTTGGAGTAATGTAACATATCAAACAGGGAAATGCAGCTATTATAGTCAGGAGAAGTTTTAGCCTCTCCTAACAAGCTACAAAGTAATATAACAAAGCCATTTGGATTTCTCTGCTTGTAGTTTCTCTCCAAAGTGATCAATCTCATTTAAGAGTCTGTTATTTGCATCTGAAGGAGTCTGGTAATACAGCAAACGAGGAGCAAACAGAGCAACAGAGCGCAACCAGCAAGAAACTTACACAAATCTTTGCTTACATACACTCTTAGTATCATTCTATAATTCATTCAAAAGTAATTTGATGTTATTTTATCTTAAGTCATGTTGAGTCACAAGCTGGTCTCTTTCACAAACTGGATATCCACAAAATCAAAGTTTATTTTTCTTTTTTACACCAGACATTTTGATTTGATTTGAAGCACATGTGTTGCTATCAACATAAACAATGTCTCTGTTATATTTAATTGTCCAAATAAGCCATAACCATATCATGTGTATAAATGTAGGCCTATCAATGCTCAGAGAGCATAATTAGATATTGCATCTAACGATCTGGTCAAAGCTGAGAAAGGTGGCAGACTAATGGCTTTAGATGAAAAATGCATCATACTACACATATCATTTTTCAGTGTTAGGGTTACGGTGTGCATAGTCAAAAGATACTACTTATTAAATATTTTATTTACATGGTTTTTTATGAATATTGGGTTGTACAAGGCAATCATCTAAAATGAGGTTCTGCACAAACCTCACACATCTAGTGTCTGGTGTATTGGTAAATGTTAATGGTGAAAAAGGAAGAATCTCATAAATGCTGATGTTAATAATAGAGTAGACAAACAACTCTTTATTATGCTGATATTACTCTTTTAATTCAAAGTTTACCTGTGTGTGTGTGTGTGTGTGTGTGTGTGTGTGTGTGGGAGGGGGGGTTCTGTGCTTTTAACATATGCTGCCAGTTTATGGCTTGGGACACGCACAGGTCATTTTTCACTACCTTCATGAGCTAACCTAATTTGTTACTGCTATCAGCTGATGTTTCTAGCTGGATTTATGTGTCATGTAGCTAGCCAGAGTCAACATTTGTCTATCAAATTGTGGTGTGCTGTAAAAAAGTTTTGGAAATGCAAGAATAAATGTCACTGACAAATTCACCGCTTAACAGTAATTTTAGCTGGTTTCCAGCAAGTTGCTTTATTTCTAAATACTGAAAAAAAAAATATCCTCCCTGCTGCTGCACACATCCTCAAAACCTATATCTATGTTTTACTATACTATTGCTCCGAGTTCTTTCTGTCTGTAGATTTCAGTTTCTAAAATAAGGACATTGATTTCATTTGATTGAAACACTGCATCACTGGCCAAGAAGTCCCAGCGGCGCCTCTACTTCCTCCGCAAACTGAAGAGAGCAAGAGAGCAAACCCGCTTCACCCGTAAAGCAACCAGCATTGTGGGTGATCTCAGCCACCCCTCACACAGCCTCTTCAGCCTCTTGCCATCTGGGAGACGGTACCGGAGAATCCGAGCCTGTTTCACCAGACTGGCTAACAGCTTCATTCCCCAGAATGTCTGGAAGCTTAACACCCTCCCCTCTGCCCCCAAGAACTCTGGACATCAGGATCTGCACTGGCCACTTTATATAAAAGAAGACACTCATGAACTCTTCCTTTATATTGCACATTTCAAATATCTTCATCTTTAGTTTTCTGTACTGTTTGATTTTGCTTTACATTTGCACTATTTAGAATGTATTACTGTACTGTATACTACTTCCTTTCTTATTTGTACACATTACTTATCTTTCTCTTAATCTTTATTTGTATATATTTCTTATCTTTTATATTATACTTGTTGTACGTGACCTTATTGCACCGTGAGTCGGAGAGAAACGTATTTTCAATTGCCCTGTATGTCTGGCACATATTGCAGAATTGACAATAAAGTTGACTTGACTTGATAAATGGACCACAGCCTCGTTTAATCTCACGGTGACTGATAAGCACTTGGCTGATTCCAGTCCTTCACACCAGGGATACTCATGTAATGCAAACATTGCTTAGAATTTTCTACACTCTGTGCGTAGAACCAGGTAGAATCAGTCTACCTTGTTAGGGTGAGGTCTGGACCCAAGAGCGAACACAGACTAGATGGGTGGAATTGAAAACAGTTCTTTAACGTAGATATAGCCGAACAGAAAATATTGCAAAAACTAAGGAGGGTGGTGATCCAAATGGAGTGGAGGAGTGGAGGTAGGCAAGGCAGGCTCGAAAACACACACAGCTGGTGGCGTGGCTGGAAGTGAAGATGCTGTAGACCTCCAACGTCTGCGCACAGAAAAAAAAAACGACACAGTGTTAATATAAAGAAAAACTTCAAAACAGGTTGCTTAGAGACTAGAGCTTCTGGCCGAGTAGTTACCACTTGATAGACTGAAACGTACTGGCGCTGGCTTCCTGGATCACAGGAGTACTAGTGCTGGAGCTTGATTAGTAGATCACCTGCAGCTGCGCTGGAGAGCCAGGTGCCCTGGAGGAAGCCACGCCTGCCCACACACTCCACACAATCCCACACACACAGATAACCAGAAAAAAAAGAAACACACAGCCTGAGTCACGGACAGGCCGTGACATACCTGGTTCTACGCAGTGTACAATGTGAGTGAGTGTAACAATGGCCAGAAGGAAACCCAGCTGTTCCAGTCTCAGTTGTCAGTAAAGGCATATATGTTTCACTGGAGACTACTGAACAAAGGGAGGACATGAATGCTTGCAAAATGAGTTTTGCCATGGAATAGGAAAATTATGTAATGTTGCCATAATGGAACCTGCTGTTATGATGAATGTGATAATTATCTTGACTCAGGCTCTCCTGCCATAATCATCAGCAATAAAAGTGACATCCCTGCTGTGAGTGGTACTTGTTGGTTTTCTTACTTTGCCTTGTACTGTGACTGACTCACTTTCTTTCTTTCTTTCTTTCTTTCTTTCTTTCTTTCACTGTTTATGCTTTTATCTGAGTGTCTGCATCTTTTCTCCCTATCTCATCTGTCTCTGTTTTCTTGCCATCTTTCTTCCTTCCTCTCCCTCTCTGTTTCTCGGAGGAGGAGGATGCAGTCTGTCAGTCTCTCAGTGGAGACGTACTTTACTAATGTGACACAGGGTAAAAGGACACGTCAAAGGAGATCAATCACCATGCAGCACGGGACAAGAAAGCTTTTAATACACCCAATCATCTGGGTGCTTCTCTTTTTCGACAGTGCCTGGCATTTGGCACTGAGTAGCTCCATATCATTTTGACTGCCCCTCCCTGGACTTGCTGCAGGCTGACTGATGGAGCGGGCATCGTCTCACCAGTCAACTGAAATCACCCTCTGGGGGCTTATAAAAAGCGCCGTATATTTTTCAGTGTTTTCTTGAGGCTGCTGGGAGATGATTTTTTTTCAAAAAACTTTATATATAACCTGTGAAAAAAGTCTCTTGAGTGGGATTTACAAATCAAAGCAGGATTTATTGTAATTTATTCATCAGCTTAAGGTCAGACCATGACAACAAGGACAACAGTGTTCATTGTCATCCTCATGAGGCCAGACTAACAATGGAAGGGGGCGTCCACATGCTTGTGGCAGAAGGCTTTGATGCGAGCCGACATGGAGGTGGCACTTGCTATGTTAATGCTCCCAGCAATAGAAGTGTGTGAGGCTGAGGAAGGCAACACATGCTCTGCGGTACCTCAGATTCTCATCACATGCCCCATCTCTAGTGTCACTGTGCACAGAGGGACCAGGGCAAAGTCAGATCAAACTGGAGGAGCGCAAGATGAACAGACACATAAGCAGTCATGATTCACCCTTTCAACTGACTGTTAGAAATTGTAAATCGGCCTACTTCACGCAGACGGAGCGCTCTAATGAGGCTGTATCGGCTAGGATCGGGTTGCACAGGCTATTCGTAGATGTCTTAAGGCAGTTACACACCAACCAGACGGCCGACCGTTGTAAGAAAAGGCAGTTGGACTGATCAGTCTCCCCGAGTTGGTCAAAAAAGTGCCTCGGAACACACCAAAGCGACGAGACGTAATACGTCTACATAACAGCAGGCAGTACTAATCTGTATTGTCACCCAAAAAAATGAACGCGTCACATGGGTCTGGCTGCTGCTTCCGGATTTTGGATTTTTCAACCGGCCATTACTGGCGACTCATTCAGAATACGATCTCATATTGTACTAAAATAGTTCACCGAAACGTGTTTCTGAAAACATTTTAAGCCTGAAATAGGCAATGCAGTTGTTGAATCTGTCTTCATTTCAGATCGACAAAGGTCAGTTTAAAAGATTTTCGTCAGATTTTGAGAGGCGTTAGTCACGGTCATCCCGCTTGCCTTTTCCGGGTGAGTCCCGACTGCCCTGTCTCCGACTGAGCATGTCAGGTCGGCCAAAATGAAGACCGACAGCTCCTCCAACGGACGACGGCACGGAACACACCGACCAGACTCGAGTCACTGACCTCACCAGACTGTCCAACGGCCGATTATCAGCCCGGTGTGTAACTGCCATTAGGTTTGTAGGTAAAGTCCTTCCTGAGTTCTTGATAATAACGAGCTAGTTGATTTAATAAATCTGGGTGCACCATTAACACTTAACCAATGTCTTTGCCAGGTTATTAATGTGTAAATCAGCTTCTAGGAAACATCTGTAGTGCCATTCAATCAAAAGCAACCAACTATGTAAACAGGAAGTCACTTTAGCATCACAAGCTGTAGCTAAACTACAGTTTTAAGACTAATTATTTATTTATGTTGACTGCTAATTCTATACTTTACTTGTTGTATCTGCATCTGCATATTAAAACTATGATTAATACATGTAAGGAAAGATCGTATTATCATCAGATATGTTGACAATACGCCTATTTCTCTAAACAGGTCATATAGTATTAGCAAGCTAACTAACGTTAGCTTTGTCTGTTAGCTATAACAGTTACACCTGGCGGTTACTGGGTGTAAATATTAAGAGAACAACTAATCTAAACGTATGAATTAGTTTGTGCGGTGCAACCCATTTTAATTTAGTGATCCGTAAACCGCCTTTAACATCATGTTGCACTTGTAGACAAGTCACTGAAATGCACAAAAAGACGGAACCTCCTGTGCTTCAGTACAACATTGAAGTAATTTTAGCAAACCAAATTAAACCTGAACTAATTTAAATGTTATTACACAACCTCTAGCCCAAAGGTCTCCTTGGATTTCTGTTGAAATCATTTTTGACATGTGAGTGTGGGTCTTTAGGTGTTCTCTCTCTCTTGATCAAACTAAACTTCACTGTGGCCAATGTAACATGATGGGTAGTTATAGAAAAACTCAGGAGCAGCTTGACTTCTGGATGCATGAAGGTTCGGCAGACTTTGAGGACTTACACAGTAAGCATTTAATGGAACCTCAATCGAGGATAAATTAGGCAGACAGTAGGCCTACAGTTTAACCACGATGTGTTAATCAGGTAGTGCCGTCCCAATTCTGAGGTTCCTGTGTCTCCCCCAGATGCATATATCTCTCGCTCAAGCTGTCAAGTTTGTTATGCCAAGATATTGATGGCGCCAAAACAAAAGATGCTCACCTAAAACCTAGTTGAGTCTATCTCTCTCTGGGATTTATGCTAAAGTGTGTCAGGTCCCTTTACCCTATTTAAAAAGGTGACAGTCCTGGAACAAAACATTCCCTTATCATCATCCCTAAACACACACACACACACACACACACACACACACACACACACACACACACACATACATACACACACACACACACACACACACACACACACACACACACCTATACATTAACATGTTTGGTTATTAGAGTCCCCAGTCCCCTGACCTGTAACCTATGACCTGATTTATTTGAGTTATCTTAGTTTCCCCTTTTGTCTCATCTTATCACAACATGGTGTTTCTGGAAATTCGACAACAGATACCCCCCTTCCTACTGGAGAAGGATGATAGCATTACGACACTCACTTCTTTCAACCAATGAAATTGCTGTCATAGCATCCGCGATTGAGGAGCCAAAGAACAGAGAGCAAATCCATGAGGATCGCTGTATCACATCACTGCAGGGCTCTCGTGCCTAGCATACAATGCCAGTGGACATTCACCATTGCAGCTGTGATCCGTATTGTATCCTCCAAGTGACGTTTTCAGATATGGTGGTGAAAATGGGCAAGACGTGCAAGATGTGCAGCTCATAGCAGATGCAAATCTGTAATTCGTATTGTAGATATAAATACTGTAAATCAAGACACACAACCCTGATATAAAAAATAAAACGTTTGAAGCAATTACTAAGTCATATTTCTTCTAGCATAGTCTCGATCAACAGAAATACATTTCTAGGACAAAGCCTGACACGCGCCGGATGTCAGGCTTTGCCCCTCACCTTCTGCTTTCTGTGTGTTGCCGTTCTCAAAATTCCTTTGATACGGGAAACAACAACCTTCGAGCTAGCAAGCTACACAATGAAAATGGCAACTTTTGAAGAACATTTGGATCATGCATCAAGACAGGCCTGCTTGGTTCTTTCAGTGAATGGTTGTAAAGATTTACGAAGAATATGTTTACGGAATTTATCTAACTGGGACGTTTTGGGTTTGAATGGCGAGATTGCTATGGACGAAGTACACACAGCAATATACTGGTAAGAGCAAGTTACCTTTTAACCGCGTATCCAGCTTATTTAAATAGCTCACGTTTGTGTATTGTCTGAACAGTTAACTTCATTTAATATTGTATGTGGCGTATTCTTTTGCATGGTGCAATTGTTCCACCAAAACAAGTTCCTTCCTGAGAACATTTTGCAGAGCCACCGTCACTGCGTCCAGAATTTAGCGCAGCCCAAGACCATTTTTTTTCCTATCCTAGAATGTATCTGTGGTGTAGCAAGACCTTCCTCCACAGCGCTGGGAAGATAAGATAGTGCTCAGAGCATTGCAAGATAGGTCTTGCAATGCTAGACCACTTCATGACCGCTGTTATACTGTAAAACTACAATCTGAACCAGTCCATTTTAGGTATGTGATTCTCCTTACCTAAACATATGGTGATCTATACTTTTTATTTGAAAAAGAATATAAAGTTACTGCCTTTTCCCTACATAGAGCATCTCTTGTTCCCTGCCCACCTCAGATGCTGTTTCCCACTGAAATCACTCAAAAGGTAAACACGGTAACACAGGGAGTGCTTGTTATCAGCTGCTTGAGCTGTGGGAATCAAAATAAGGTTTCTCTTCCTCTCCCTGGCTCTTGTAGCGGGAGTTTGTTCTCAAAGCTGAGCTCCTCCCTGTCGGAAATGATTCATGTCGCAATTATTACCAGGTAAATACTGGGAGGAGAACGGGAAGAAGGAAAAAAAAAGAGAGAACTAGAGAGAAAGCAAGTGCCTTGTGGCAGCTTGTGGGCAGTGAATGAAAAATGAAACCAACTCAAATTGGGTCAGCAGCCTGCCAGTTCCCAGTCTGGTGAATGCACACGCACAGACACTCACACACATTTGCACGCACCTATAATGTGCATGCACACGCACAAATTGAGATGCTCAAGAGGACGTTTACTGCATGAGGCACGGCACGTTTGACAAAGTGAAGCAATGCTATAGTGGCACTTTGCTTATTCATTGTTGCACTGCAGCCCTCCACCTGATATAACAATCCCACATGTGTCCCCTTAGATTAAAGATGGCAGGAAGATGGTTTTGGATTATTTTAGGTCTATTTCCATTCACTCCTTACCTGTCAAATATGGTTACACAGTGGATGTCGTTACTGTTCCCGTCTGCAGCGGTTCTGGGGATCAGTTTGAATTACATGGATGTGTGTTCCTGTATATTGGACAAAACCTCTTTCCTAAATCCAGGAGACAGGTATGGAGAGCTACTGTATGTGCTGCTGGTTATTCCTGACTGGTCATTAGTGCGTTCACAGACTGCCAATTATCTATAAATGTATTGGTTACACCGCTGTTGGGATTTTTAATGGGTATATGAGGTAGAAAAATTTGGATGATGGACACACAATGAAACAGAAAGGCGGAGAAGCAGAAGCACAATGATAGAAACTACAAGTTGCTTTAATGGTTGATAAATTCTCCTTAACCTTTAACACTGACCTTAACCCAGAGTTGTGAAGCCAGGGTGGCGGGGCAATGCTATCTGGCCCTCCTAGAGTGGAGTCCCTCCTGCTCAGTGCTCCTCTGTGCCAGCGCTGGGATGGAGTTCAGAGAAAGACAGAGCCAAACAAGGTCAGCAGAGGGCTTGCACATCTTATGAGGGCTAAACAAACCACAGGCACTGCCAGTGGAGCCTTTAATCTAAAGGAAGGGGAGCAAAAGGAGGGGGGGGGGGGGGGGTAAACGTGTGCATGACGTGCTGTTCAGTAAAAACGTCACTCTTCATCTTTGTGTACCAGTGTTTTGTCAGTCTGATTTGGTTTCACTGAGCTCTCTTATTTAAAAAAAAAAGGCCTACATTTGTCTTATGGACATAATTAGGTCATCGGAATGGATGATTAGGTCTGCAGCAGAACGGATGATTCAGTGTTTCTGACCACGTCATTTATGCAGTGATGCAAAAAGCATAAACACATTTATACATCATACTCTTTCATTTCTGCTTGAGGTTGTGAATCATAAAACATTTTCTTTCAACTAAATGTAAAAGCTAGACTGAGCAATCTTTTAGCCAAATTGGATATGATGTAAAGGTATTTCAATTGGGCTGTAATATGGGAACGTTATCTTAATTGCATGGTAGTTTAATTACATGTTGTCCTTTTTCATTAAAAATGAAAGGATGAGTACGTGATATGGCAATGTGTTTATTCACCCATGGGCTTATTATATGATGAATGAACCATGTCATGAACATCAGATGCAGTGTGGTCTTCAGTTCATACATTCACCACTAGATGGCAGCACCACTCAAAGCTGGGTTGTCAGTCTTGTACACACAAATTCAAGCACATACACTTTCACTAGTGACAACAAAGATGCCTGCAGGTGTTTCCACGACTCTGAGCTCTACTGCACTGCATCTGTTTTGCATGCGAGAGACACAGACGTTGAAATGGCGAGATGATGCTGTAGCTTTGTAGGTGACTGTACGCTTTTTCCACGTGAGTGTGCCTGTGCACTCTTCTTTGTGAATGTCAGAGAAAGCATTAGCAGAGGGTGTGAGAGTGAGGGAGCCAGCAGCGACCAGTCAGGGCCTCTTGACATCAGCAGGCTCTCTGAGATACTCTTCCCCGCTTCTGTGTTTGGACTTTTTCCAACTTGCGCAGTGCACATCCCACATAAGGTGCCAGGGGGGAGGTGGACTCAGCATCAGCACCAGCAGTCCCATCATCGGCCTCGCAATTTGGAGAGGAAGTCATTCATTTCCTAATCGACACAGAATTGCTTTGTCATTCGGAGAGAGCTTGTTGAGAGGGGCAAAGGAGAGCTAATTAAAATGCTCTCAGCACACATCGACAGCCTTTTTACGCAATTACTCAGCCTGCTGTGTGTGCTGTGTGTGTTCAAATAAACAAGTAAACGGAGTTGCTCTCTGATGAACCCCATTTCATGCTGTGTTCTTGCTTTGGCGCATGTGGCGCTCGGCGCCTCGGCACTGATCTGACCTTGAGAAGGGGAAGGGGAGATGCAGGTGGTGGTAGTAGGAGCAGCAGCGCACAGGGCTAATCTCCAGAGCATGTCGCTCGATGAAGGGTGCTGATAGTGAGCAGCAGCAGCATCTCCAGCAGTATAGATATGTATCGCTCCAGATTTGAGACAGAGCCCTCGAAGTGAAGCAAAGGATTTGAAAGGCAAGTTTAAAACCATCCTCCTCCGGTTTATGTTCTGTAAAGGTGCTTACACACCAACCAGACGGCCGACCGTCGGCAGAAAAGGCAGTCGGACTGATCAGTCGGGTCCCGGAGGTCCAAAAAAATGCCTCAAAACACACTGAGGCGACGCCGACTTGAGTGTACGCTCTGCGCGTGCACGAAACGTAATACGTCTCCATAGCAGCAGGCGGCGCTTCTCTGTATTGTTTCCCAGAAAATGAAAACCGGCAGCTGATAGGACGAACGTGTCACGTGGGTCTTTTTTCTCCGGAAATTCACGGGTGAGTCCCGACTGCCCTGTCTCCGACTGAGCATGTCGGGTCGGCCAAAATAAAGGCCGACAGCTCCTCGGACGGACGACGGCACGGAACACACCGAACAGACTCGAGTCACCGACCTCGCCAGACGGTCCGACGGCCGATAATCGGCTCTGTGTGTCAGCGCCCTAAGAGTAACACAATTTGAGGAAAAAGAAAGTGTGTGCATATAGACCAGGCCATTGAACTGCTGTGGTCGTATGGTTAGTACTAAACAAAATGACGATTGTTGTATAGTTGTCACGGACACACCACGCATCAGTGGGGCCAAAAAGTGTTTCGCAGCTCGCTGGGAGGAGAGCGGACCGAAGCAGCTCGGGGGATGTTCTCCGGAGCAGCGGGGAGTGAGGCGGAGGGACCGTTGTTTGGCTCATTCACTGTAACCAATGCAGTTTGAAAGCACGGCAGAACCAGCAAGCAGTCAGCCAGCAGATGACTTTTTAGTTGGCTAACGTTAGCTTGCTAACTCCACCATGCCCCTACACCACACCTGTCACAGAAAACAAGACAAAAAAAAGCTGTCACTCATCTGGCGATAGCAATGCGCTTTGTGTGGACGAAGCATTAGGTTGTTTCATTTGACTCATTTAGCGGCTGGCCCTCTGACTCGTAACGGTACTACTCCACTGCTCGTTTGTCCGTTACTGCGAAACCTCACAACCGCGACTTTCCGCAAGTCGGTTTATACGAACGTTTATACGTTGCCATATAATACATATACAATGGTTGCTGCTCTGACCATTCTGCTACGTTCATTTGAATGGGAATGGCCATTCTATCCAATTTATTTCTATTGTTTGTGTGTGTGTGTGTGTGTGTGTGTGTGTGTGTGTGTGTGTGTGTGTGTGTGTGTTTTTGTGGTGAGGTGCATGATTCGGCTATGTATGTCAGTGGAAAAAGTTGCACACAAATCTACTCACAGACACACACACAGCTGTATGTGGGGCATATTCCTGTCACAGTTGGGCAACTGCCAGGCCAGCTGCGCCCTCAAACCACTGTCTGATTTATTTGTTGGAGCAAAGGTGGCCCCTGCTCTTTCATCTTTATGCATGGAGGTTCCCCGAGGCGGTCCACCTCCCAATTTCCCTCATTTCCTTTACATTTTATTTCTTCCATTCACCCCCATCTACCCATGCTCGCTGAACCCTACCCTATACCCCACCACTGGCACCCAGTGTGCTGCAATGGACCTCATTATCAGAATGAGTGCCGGCGAGCTTCACCTAGGGACAGCTGAATTCTCCACAGCAACCAGACGACATGTTTCGGTAGCAGGTGGTGCAATGGGGCCACTCCGCCCTAACTGCTTTAGACAGGTAAAGGAGGCGGGAGGTAGAATGTGCAGCTGTGTCCCACACGTACCTGGAAGCAGTTCAGCTGGCGTTGTCTCCTGAGGAAGAAGGGACACAGTTGCAATATTCAGAGTTTGTTTCACCTTGTAGAGTTGGTATTTAAGGATGGAGGGATTTAATGTTGGCACATGCAACCCTTAGCTTAGTGTCTTTTTTAAATTTCTGAATGTGTTAGAAGATGTGATATGTAAGTGTGGACTGAGTTGAAAGTGATGTAACGTGAAATGTTACTAATTCATTTTGCTGCTTGGTAAAGCAGTAATGTAATTGCTTTTTCAATAAGTAAAGAAACTGGCTCAACACGGCTAATTAACATGTTACATCTTGTCTAATCTGTACAAAACTGGACGCGAAAGGCGTGATGACGTCATTCTTTGGTGCACGAACCTTGCGCTGGGGACACTACGACAACCATAAACCTAGCTTAAAGCTCAGCATCTTCAAATCTCAGAAATGAACATGCTTAGCTAAGCTAACTGTCTGTTGGCTCCAGCCACATAGAGTCTACATGAGAGACAGACACATAGAGACATGAGATTGGCATCAATCTTCTCAATTTTAACTCTCGACATGAAAGTGATAAGTGCATTTTGAAAAATGCCAAACTATTCCTTTAAAACAGCCTTTATTTTTTATAGAATTATAAAGATGATTTTTGATATACATATTTTCATCCAACTAGTGCAATTCTATCAAAGGGATATCATTACAAATGGAGCAAGACCATGCACATTGGATGGTGGGGGTGGATAGTCATTTAAATCTCAGAGCCAGTCAGGGGTAGCGAACCCAAATGGAACTGCCACTACTGTCTCCCCCTTGGTTTTATCAGGCTCTCTCTGAATTAGCACTGTATGAAAGCAAACCATAATATGGATTTGCAAGGCCTCCCACATAAAGATAGCTCAGGCTCCACCACTTGAGGCCCAAGCGAGGGAGGACTGTGGAAGATCACAGGGCATGCATTTCATCGCGCCGGCCTGAACCATGAATTAGCCATGCATGGCAGAAAAATACAAGGCATGAAATTGGCTACATCTCCCCTCCTCTGTGATATTTCTCCCTATAGAAATCAGTTCCTCCCTGCTGTTTTTCTTTGCTATACTTTCCATTAGAAATAAACCAGCAGAAAAATGCAGATTAGATTTATTATTAGGGGTCAGCACTGCAGAGTGGTGTGGAAAAGTCACATTCAATGCAATTCAGTAAGATAATTTGCCACTATATAGGATACAAATTTGAATACTGTGTGATGCATTTCAAATGAGTACACATATTCTTAACCGGCACTTGCTGAGAGGTTCTCTTTCAATTAATTAAAGACGAGGCTGTTAAAAGTATGAAATTGTTTATGGGGGGTGTAAAATGGTGCAATGATGCCTTGAGATTGTCTAGGTTGTATGTCCCATCTGGTTTCCAATCACCACAAATAGCTACATCAAACAAGAAAAATGGCACCAACAGTGAAGTCAGAAAGAAAGAAGTTTTGAGATGGAAAGTCTTTATTTCTCTATGTTGTCTCGCACGTTTATGCTTTGTCTTGGCCAGGTCATCCGTTGCAAATAAGAATTTGTTCTCTACCTGGTTAAATAAAGGTTAAACAAACCTACTTGACTAGTAGGTAACAAATACCAAAATAGCACAATACATGGAAAGGACATATTTATATAAGTATTCAAGCACATTGACTCTGTGGATCTCTTGCCAAGCACCATTTTCATTTGAGGTTTGAGCCCCTCTGCTTGTTTTCCTAAGATCAATGCACATATTTACCACTGCTTTATGTTCCCATGTGATATACCTACACTTGTCCTTTTAACATTCTCGAACCAAAAAACCAAAATAGCTTAATTGCGGTGCCTTTGGGAGGAAGGAGTCACTCGACATTGACTCAATTGACCTGGCTCTCCCGCTGGATTGAAGTGTTTCTGGCTGAGTGAACAGTGTTTCAAGGTTACAGAGAGAGATGCAGTCAAACGTAATGGCAGCCTGTAATGAGTGTTTTCCTGTGGGATGGACGGTGACTTTGTGGATGGCAGGTGATTCAAGGCCTAAGGGAGAAAGGATTAGAGACTCTCCTGCCATGTCGGAGTTTAGACTAATTTAAACGGAACTTTTATCTTTCCTCCTCTTCTTTGTCTTTTTGTTTAATTCTCAATCTGTTTTGTGTGTCTATGTCCCTTTGGCTTCATTTTAAGTCTCATTTGTTCTCTTTCTGTTGTCCGTCTGCCTCTGTTTCTGTCAAAACTCCCGTTAGATTCCAGAGTCTGTTTTTTTCGTTCTAATTTCCTTCACCATCTTCGCCACCAGAAAAACTGTAACTGTGATATCCGTTATATCTCTTCACAGATTTTACGCTCACCTATAAAGGCGCGAGTTCACATTGGCAGTATGAGGAAAGCATTTGTCTTGACCTTTTGCTGAGAAATAAAGACCAACTCAACTGGACTGTATGCTTATTGCCCACAGGCACATACGCATGATAGATATGTGTCCTTAGATTAAAAAAAGCCTGGTCATGTGCATAATGTTGCTTCACAAATAACCACACTATATCATAATTTTGGTGCGACATACGAGCTTTCTTTGAGCTCAGATCCTTACATCATTTGAGGTCATTCCACACACACACACACACACACACACACACACACACACACACACACACACACACACACACACACACACAGAGCCTGCAATAGAAACGACCCAGTCCCCTACTCTGCGTGTGAGAAGTATGTCTTTGCAGTAAATGGAGTAGAATAAGAGTTGTCGGCCAAAGCATTGTGGCAGAAATAAGTGATAAATAACGGTGCAGTGTGATGTGGACACTTCATCAGGCTGTGCGTTTGCTGAATATGCCCGCTGTAATGCTGAAGTAATGAGTGCCATCACTTGCTCCTCATTGTAATTAATGTCATCACAGAAAAGGCAGTGTGAGAGAAAGATAGAGGGAGAAAGGGAGAAGAATAAAAAGACAGAAGTGCAAATGAGCAGCTAGCAAGCCTGAGAAGGAAGATGTAATTTAAGGTTGGCGTTGACAAAATGTCTTGACTGTGAGATAATGGTGGTAATACAAGAATTGGGGCTGTCTTTGTGGGGGTAAGTTAAAAGAAGCTAAAGAGAAGATTCCTATAATTTAGGTTGGTTTCAGCTACATGTCATAGCTAGCGCTCTCTACCATAGCTAGCAGGCAGACTCAGAGCAGCATTAGCATTTACTTGAATACATGTTTCTGGCCACCTGAAGAAAAATCCAATAAATCCAATATTATCTCTTCTTTTAGCTCTGTTTTGGTCTCCACATACTCCTGAAAAAAACAAACTATATTTATAGCTGATAAATGCTTAGGGTGACCAGATTTCCCGGAACTAAAACTGGGACACTTGGCGTGTGACCGTAGTGCTCGTGCACGCACACGCTTTTTAACGTGAACATGTGCCAGCCCAGGTCAGACATAGACACAGACAGATTAGACACAATTTTGCCAACAGCACACATAGGCCTACTGCTCACAACATAATAGGGTATCTCAGTTAATATTCATGAATGTCCTTGGTATGTAGCCCACATATCTAAGAAATAATATTAAAAGACATTGAGTGAGTTTCGTGTGGGACCAACCTTATTTTTCAGAATTAAAGCATTCTTTTGGAAAATGCACCCACTGAACTTTGTGAAAAGGTATTTTTCATTGCATGGCAGTAAACGAATTATTTGAAACTGCTGCCACAGGCTTGAACTAAAGTTATAGTAACACTTTATGGTAAGGGTACATGAATTATGAATTCATGCATGAATTAATTAATGATTTGTGCATTACTTCATTCCTTTATATCTTATGAATCATCAGGAATTGACATGAGTTCATGGCCTCTCATTCATGACCTCACGCATGAACAACACATCAACTAAAGCATTAGGTAAGGTGGGTACATCATTATGCACAAGTTGTGTTCAAATCAGAATTTGCGCAGTGATGGCCAAGTTCTTTTGCAGAAAAATAATCATGATCATACTTAATAAATCATAATTCATAATGATGTGCCCACGTACCTAATGCTTTAGTTGTGTTGTTCATGTACTAGGTCACGAATGACAGACTATGAACATGTCAATTCCTGATGATTCATTGGATATAAAGTGTCATGAATCCCGCTGTTTGAGTCTGTTTTCTGCTTGAGTTGCCTGTATTCTGCCCTGGAGCCTGTTTTCCTGTTTTCCTGAATGCACCTTGTCCGGTTGCCTGGCAACATTGCAAGGCGGGAGACCTCTCTACTACCCACACCTGCATCTCATCTGCTACCTGCACACCTGGTCCTGATCACCACCTCTCCACTACTTAAGCGCTGACCTGACATCCATTCCCTGCTGGATCGTTAGCCACTAACAGTATGTCGTGCCAGCGTCTCAGCCTCAGTTTGCTTAAAGTCAGTTTTGCTGCTCTGTTATTTGTTTGTGCCATTCACTTACCTCCGTCTCTTCTGTCAGCAGTTACCCCCCCGGAAGATTCACTCCACCTCTGCCGTATCAAGATTGGATCAACTCATTCTCTTCCACCTACTCACCTCCACTGCCTGCTTCGTCACCTGGATTCTCCTGCAACCACATTTAAGTCTGTAAATAAATACTCACCTTTTCTCAACTCACCTTGTCCTGGTCTGCTTCTGGGTTCAGCCCTAGAGAATCGTGACAGAACGATCCGGCCAAGAATGAACCCAGCGGACTTGGACTCCGTTCGCCATGCCATTTCCCAACAAGGGAATATGTTGGGACAACACAGCACGGCGCTACAGGAGATAGTGTCTTCAGTTCGGAACCTTTCTGCCAGTCTGACGAGGATCCAGGATCAGCTCAGTTTGCCGGCTGAGAATGCACCACCTGTTTCACCCCCCTCGCCTGCCACTTCTGGAGCTGTTTCCTTCCGTGAACCCAAGGTACCGACGCCAGATAAGTACGACAGGGATTTAGGAAGATGTCGTTCATTTCTCATGCAGTGTGGATTAGTGTTTGACCAACTCATACGCCACAGACAAGGCCAGGATTGCCTTCGTGATTGAATTGCTGCGTGGAAGAGCTCTGGACTGGGCTTCGGCCTTATGGGAACGACAGGACATCTGTATGGCGTCTTACCAGGAGTTCACGGCAGAGATGAGGAAGCTGTTTGACCACCCCGTCCGAGGTAGGGACGCAGCTAATCGTCTGTTTTCTCTTCAACAAGGAGCTCGCAGTGTGGCAGATTTTGTAATTGAATTCAGAACATTGGCGGTGGAGAGTGAGTGGAATGAGAAATCACTACAAACGGCTTTTTATCAGGGGTTGTCCGAGCAACTTAAAGATGAACTGATTTCTTACCCTGAGCCCAGTGACCTGGACAGTCTGATAGCGTTATCTATTCGGGTGGATAACAGAATCCAAGAGAGAAGGAGGGAGAAACGATGGGGGTCTTCCAACCAATCACGTTCTCTGTTACCATCCAAGGCGGGTAATAGACAAGAAAAAGCTAATCATTCTTCACCACACGAGATTAAAGGAGAATTTCTGCCTTCAGATCCTGAACCCATGCAAGTGGGGCGGCACGGGTTAACCACGGAGGAGCGCCAACGTAGACGTGAGACCAACAGCTGCCTTTACTGTGGTGACTCGGGGCATTACATCTCCACCTGTCCTCAGCGCCCGTTAAACGGCCCGGCTCGCTAAGTTTGGGAGGACTTTTAGCGAGCCAGTTTCAGTCTCCCGATAATCCTGTCAGACCCCGTTTTCCTGCTACCCTCATGAACAATAATCAGATTTTAGAGATAAACGTTTTAATCGATTCAGGTGCTGACGACAGTTTTATGGATGCCGACTTGGTGGAACAGCTGGGGCTTTCCAAGGAGCAATTACCGGAAGCCATTGAAGCAACTACTCTGAACGGCAGACTGTTGGCACGTATTACTATGAGGACTGAACCTGTTAAGATGCTGCTGTCGGGTAACCATTCTGAATTCATCTCTTTCTTTATTCTGCCATCTCCCCGTGCCCCTCTGGTTCTTGGTTAGCCCTGGCTTAAGGAACACAATCCCACAATTGACTGGGTGACTGGCAAGGTAAATAGTTGGAGTATCGAATGTCATGCTAACTGCCTGAAAACTGCCTATTCTCACTCTGTTCCCAGTCTGGCCAGTGATTCTGCTTCTCCAGATTTGTCCCTAGTTCCTGAAACCTATCATGATTTGGGTGAAGTTTTCAGCAAACAGAGGGCGCTGTCACTTCCTCCCCACCGACCTTATGACTGTGCGATAAATCTGATCCCTGGAGCTGCCTATCCTAAAGGACGGTTATACAGTATCTCTCGACCTGAACGCGAAGCCATGGAGACCTACATAAAGGAATCTCTTGCTGCCGGTCTCATTCATCCCTCCTCATCACCCCTGGGAGCTGGATTCTTTTTCGTGAGTAAGAAGGATGGCTCTCTTCGACCTTGTATTGATTATCGGGGTTTGAATGATATCACGGTCAAGAACAAGTATCCCCTGCCTTTGATGAACTCTGCTTTCCACTCCTTACAGGGTGCTACTGTGTTCACTAAGCTTGATTTACGCAATGCATATCATCTGGTCCGTATCAGAGAGGGGGACGAGTGGTTGACTGGATTCAACACACCTATGGGACATTTCGAGTACCAAGTGATGCCGTTTGGACTGACCAATGCTCCAGCCGTTTTCCAGAGTATGGTGAATGACGTCCTGAGAGATATGATCGGTCTTTTTGTATTTGTTTATCTGGATGACATTCTCATTTTTTCTAAGGAACTTTCCAGTCACATCCAGCATGTCAAGCAGGTCCTGCAGCGGTTATTGGAGAACCGTCTGTTTGTGAAAGCAGAGAAGTGTGACTTCCACGCCCACACCACTTCCTTCCTCGGATACATCATCTCCAAGGGGGAGATAAGGATGGACCAAGAGAAGGTCAGAGCGGTTCTTGATTGGCCCCAGCCCGGTTCGAGATTGCAGCTCCAGCGGTTCCTGGGATTTGCGAACTTCTATCGAAGATTCATCCGTGACTACAGCCGTGTGGCCGCTCCTTTGACTACCCTGACTTCAAGCACCAGAACATTCTGTTGGAACCCTGAGGCGGACCGAGCATTCCTGGAGTTGAAGAGCCGATTCACCAACGCCCCTATTCTCTCTCAACCTGACACTTCCCGTCAGTTTGTTGTGGAAGTGGACACTTCTGATGTGGGGGTTGGCACTATCTTGTCCCAGCGTAGCTCCACTGACAGTAAACTCCACCCCTGTGCCTTCTACTCTCGTTGTCTTTCGCCTGCTGAAAGAAATTACGATGTGGGAAATCGGGAGCTCCTCGCGGTTAAACTCGCCTTGGAGGAGTGGCGCCACTGGTTTGAGGGGGCAGAGCAACCGTTTATTGTCTGGACTGACCACAAGAATCTTGCTTATGTGCAATCTGCTAGACGCCTCAACTCCCGTCAGGCCAGGTGGGCTTTGTTTTTTGGACGTTTTCATTTTTCCCTGACTTTCAGACCTGGCTCCAAGAACGGCAAGGCAGACGCCTTGTCACGGATGTTCTCCAAGACGGAGGAGAGTGGGGCCAAAACTGAGACTATTCTTCCCCGGGAGTTAGTCGTTGGAGCAGTTACTTGGAGGATTGAGGAGGAAGTCATGGCAGCCCTTCGGACGCAGCCCGGTCCCGGTAATGGTCCGCCCGGTCCCGGTAATGGTCCACCCGGTCGGTTATTTGTACCTGAATCTGTCCGGTCTGCAGTTCTCCAGTGGGCCCACGCCAACAAGATGGCTTGTCACCCTGGCGTGGCTCGGACAATGGCATTACTACGCAGACGATTTTGGTGGCCTGCTATGGGTGAAGATACCCGGAGTTTTGTTGCTGCCTGTCCAGTTTGTGCGCAGAACAAGAGCGCCAATCGGCCCAGCTCTGGACTTCTTCATCCTCTACCTATTCCCCGGCGACCATGGCTCTGGACTTTGTCACTGGGTTGCCCTCATCTGATGGGAACACGGTCATTCTGACTATTGTGGACAGACTATTGTGGACAGATTCAGCAAGTTCGCCCACTTTGTTCCCGTCTCCAAACTTCCCTCTGCCACTGAGACGTCCGAAATCCTCGTTAGGGAGATTTTCAGGGTCCACGGTCTGCCCAGTGACATTGTTTCTGACCGTGGTCCTCAGTTCACATCTGCTGTCTGGAAATCCTTTTGTTTGGCCATTGGAGCAACTGTCAGTCTCACGTCTGGATTTCACCCCCAATCTAATGGACAAGCTGAGAGAGCCAACCAGAAGATGGAATCCACACTTCGCTGCCTGGTCTCCTCCAACCCCACCTCTTGGGCTTCTCAGTTGCCATGGGTCGAGTATGCCCATAATACTCTTCCTACATCTGCCAATGGGATGTCTCCCTTCCAGTGCCTTTACGGTTACCAACCTCCATTGTTCCCATCTCAGGAAAAGGATCTCTCAGTTCCCTCTGTCCAAGCCCATATTCGCCGTTGCCACCGGACCTGGCATCGGGCCAGACGGTCCCTCCTCAGAGTTTCTGATCGGTATCAGCTCCAGGCTAATCGTCGCCGTATCCCTGCTCCCGTTTATGCCATTGGAGATAAGGTCTGGTTGGCAACACGGGATCTTCCTCTGCGGACAGAATCAAGAAAACTGGCACCTAAGTTCATTGGTCCATTTGTTGTGGAGAAGGTCATTAATCCTGCTGTGGTTCGACTCAAATCCCGCCTTTCATGTCTCCTGCCTCAAGCCTGTTCTTCTCAGTCCTCTGTTGCCCCCTCCTCCTCGTCCTCCTCCTCCTCGGATGATCGGAGGTGGTCCTGTCTACACGGTGCGCCGCATCATGGATTCTAGGCGACGGGGTCGGGGTTTCCAGTATCTCGTAGACTGGGAGGGTTATGGTCCTGAAGAGAGGAGTTGGATTCCTCGACGTCAAATCCTGGATGATGACCTTCTGCGTGACTTCTACCGCCTTCATCCTGGCGCTCCGGGTAGTCCGCCCGGTGGCGTTCGTCGGAGGGGGGGTACTGTCATGAATCCCGCTGTTTGAGTCTGTTTTCTGCTTGAGTTGCCTGTATTCTGCCCTGGAGCCTGTTTTCCTGAATGCACCTTGTCCGGTTGCCTGGCAACATTGCAAGGCGGGAGACCTCTCTACTACCCACACCTGCATCTCATCTGCTACCTGCACACCTGGTCCTGATCACCACCTCTCCACTACTTAAGCGCTGACCTGACATCCATTCCCTGCCGGATCGTTAGCCACTAACAGTATGTCGTGCCAGCGTCTCAGCCTCAGTTTGCTTAAAGTCAGTTTTGCTGCTCTGTTATTTGTTTGTGCCATTCACTTACCTCCGTCTCTTCTGTCAGCAGTTACCCCCCCGGAAGATTCACTCCACCTCTGCCGTATCAAGATTGGATCAACTCATTCTCTTCCACCTACTCACCTCCACTGCCTGCTTCGTCACCTGGATTCTCCTGCAACCACATTTAAGTCTGTAAATAAATACTCACCTTTTCTCAACTCACCTTGTCCTGGTCTGCTTCTGGGTTCAGCCCTAGAGAATCGTGACATAAAGGAATGCAGTAACACATAAATCATTAATTACATAATGCATAATAATACATAGGCCTACATCAATTAATTCATGCATGAATTCATGATAATTCATGTACCCTTACCAGTGTTATTCTAACCAACAACACACACACAAATGTAATCTCATTTGATAGAGCAGATAGCTTCCCTATTGGAAACATTCATTCCGTGTATTTGTTAGAGGAGTGAATTTGCTCAAGAATCAATTTGTTGGCTGAAAGTCTACTGTGAAATTGCGCCCAGGTGTCAGCAAATTGGCCCGTGTGACGAGTAGCGTCTTTAAGGTGGGAATGGTCATGCGGTTCCTCTCGTCAGTCCATGTGTTGTTCATGAGCGAAAAAGATCCGCTCAACGGGAGCATTTCCACCTAGCGCTCGTCCGCTGACTTTCCAGCGGATCTGGAGGGACTGGTTAAAACGAGACAGATAAGAAGAGGCATTGCGACAATGTTTACAAATATACATTGTAACGCTGGCTGCACAGATTATGCAGACGCAGAGCGCTACGATTGACTGACACACACACACTGTTAAAATCATACGCTGGACGCTTTATTAGTCTTTCTACATGGGTTTAGTTAATGATCGGGCTATAATAAGACCACGTCGGCTATGTAATCGCTGACAACCGGGACGTCTGGTCACCCTATAAATGCTCCTCTCTGTTTACTAGCTAGTTGCTAACTGTGACATATGCTGTTCAGTGCATAGCAGGTAGCTAACACAGAAAACAACTGCCTGCTGCTGCTAGAAACCAGGTTGGTGAGAGAGTAATTCAAACATAAAGATGCGGGCTGTAAAACAAAAATGAAAACAATGAGCTGAAAGACGCTACAACAGTCCGTAGCCCATTTCAATAATAACTGCTGCAGCTTCCTCGCACGCCACATTCACAAGTTTGAAAATATGTTGGTCACGTAGCTTCCGCTCCGTAGTAAAGATGGCGACCGTTGAGTGCGAGTAGTGTCCAGCGTTCCACACTCAACATTTTGACCGCTTTGAGCGCAGCCCCTGGGTACTCGTAATACACTGCAGTTGGCCACACTTCGTCAGTGTGAACGCACTATGTACAAAAAATAGCAAGTGTAAGTACGCAGTCGTCACCACTGACCCCTTTGACATTACATGTAATCCACCTGAGCAGGGGCCTAATCAACTAACAAGTGAAAACATCTGTGTGGGTGTGCAGGACCTTTAAAGCTGCTCTATATTAACAAACTTTGGTTTATTGGGAGCTATTGTGTGGGAGCTGGGAATTATGTGAAGTGACAAAAATCCATTTACTAATAAAAATGGTAAAACTAAGTTGTCCTACCCTAACAAAAGCAAAAAGAACACACACAATCCTGAGAATGATAAAGAAAAGCACTGGTGTGGGTGTATAAATGTGTGATGGGCCTTTAACCCCATTTGACTTTTAAAGCCACTGTGTAAAATGTCTTACTTTGGCAACTCCGAGAGGTAATTGGCCTTTTTCACAGCAGACATTTTGACTTGTCCTAGCAGAAAAGTAGAGAAAAGGGTGGATATGACACATGCCTTTGGTGCGGGAGACCAGGGTTCGAATTCCACTGCGATACATCAACCAATGTGTACCTGAGCAAGACGCTTAACCTTTGGATAACAGTGTCAGCTAAATGACATGTAATGTAATGTAATACACTTGTTACTAATAACATAAACAGTGGCTCAAGTGTCCCAATACAGTGAGCCAGCATTCCAGTAACACCAGGAAGTTAATAAAATGAAATCTACTGAATAAGTAATGTTAATGTACTTCACTGGATAAGTGTGATATTCAAGATTTCTTGAATAAGATGTCATATTAGATAGTTAAAGTGGCTATATGTAACTTTCAGTTTGTGTTGATTCTAGCGGCTGGTTTGGACAAAAGCGGTAATATTTTTACCACTCCCGCTGTCGTAAAGGTCTTTTCTTTACGGTGCTGTATTGCCCACTGCAGATTACTGGGTTAGTGTTAGGTTACTCGCGATGAATATTTTGCTCAGACAGAAAATAATTAATTTACAATAAAAGAATAAGTTACAGATGCATCGTTGCATTTCAAGTGTTGCATACTTAGCCTGGATGTATCGTGAGCTAAACCGGGGTCACTGTGTCACGAGCCAAAGCATTACTGTAAGAGATTGTCATAGCAACCAACGTAATAATAACTTAGATTGTCCTCAGGTTTCATGAAAATGCGCTATATGCATTTCATGAAACCCATGGACGCTTTACACTATTACAGGTGGACAAGGGAAAAGGAAATATTAGGCCAACACAAACACGAACTAAAAGGAATAAAACGTTTGCGCTAAATGGAAGGGGGAAATCATTTAATTTCGGCTACTGACGCACAACCACATTGTGCATTGTAAAGTTATTTTATGAATGAAATAGACATATTTCATACCTGAGTGCCAATTCGGGGACGTTTTTTAATCATTTACAATCCCGTAATTGTCTCCGTCTGTTGAAAGCCCGACCGAGATAGACTTGGGGTTTCGCACTCGACTTTCACTTTTTAGCTTTTAGTGGTTCTTCGTTTAATTTCCTTCTTTTCTGTGATGGTCCTGCCCCAGTATCAGCCATAACTACATCACTTATAACTGATAACTTCTAAATAAATGTCTAAATAACTTTAAATAAATAAAATTAAAATACAATAATATTAGAATACAATCAGGCCTATTTAAAGAAATCTCCTGCTACGTTTTACCTGACTGGATACAATAACACAGACTTTTTCGGTGTTACTCCGAAATCTGTGACCCTTCAGAATGTGTGCTCTCCAGCGCAGTGGCGACTGCTGGTCTTTCAAAGAGGGGAAGCTCATTTTCGGCCTACATCATAAAAATTGTCCATTTATTTATAGGTAAATTCTGCCCTACGTTCCTTTTCAAGAAAATGCTCTGTGACCCTGTCGTACCAACTAGGCGTCTTTTCCAGTGACTTGACCAGTATCCTCTCAATGGCCAGCAGAGCTAGGCCGCTTAAACGGCCTTGGCCCATTGTGTTACAGGTGTAGGACTTGCGCCGCTTTAAACAGGAGAAGCTCCTTTCTACACCTGCAGATGTAGCTCCAATTGTTGCCACTAATGAGAACAGTTTGTAAAGCTGAGGCCTTGCACTGTCCAACTCCATGTCTTTAAGGAACACCAAGTAATCACACAGCTTTCCCCTGTTACCCTGCAAGTCCTGATCTGAATACAGGACTTGAAGTTCAGACCTCAGTCTCCCTGAATCAAAGTGATGGCCATAACATATAGGCAGTTGAGAAAAAAATGCTGTCTGTGCGAGAGAATGTTCCATTTGGAGTTTTGTCCTACTTCATAGACTCGCTGTGAGCTAGCTGGATCTCCGTCACGAAGGGAAGCCCGCGGCGCTCCATACCTGCGCAAAGTCACCGGTTCTGGGTTACTGGACTACAAAATGCCGAGGCCCTGATGGAGCCTGCAGCTAGCCGCAATTCATAGGATTAAAGGGACAGTAGCAGCTAACGAAATCCCTAATGTTCACAAAAATGCATTAAATTGAAATCGGACCCCATAGTTAGCTTTATAAGACCTTGGGGTAGATATTATATAAGTGGCGTGACGAAATTCAAACTGTAAATATACTTTAATTATGCCGAAAGTGAAGCTAACTAGCCGCGATCTGTAAACATAGGATTGAAGGGACAGTAGCAGCTAACGAAATCCCCAATGTTCACAAAAATGCATTAAATTGAAATCGGACACCATAGTTAGCTTTATAAGACCTTGGGGTATATGTTATATAAGTGGCGTGACGAAATTCAAACTGTAAATAGACTTTAATTATGCCGAAAGTGAAGCTAACTAGCTAGCCACGATCTGTACACATAGGATTGAAGGGACAGTAGCAGCTAACGAAATCCCTAGCTAATGTTCACAAAAATGCATTAAATTGAAATCGGACACCATTGTTAGCTTTATAAGACCTTGGGGTAGATGTAATATAAGTGGCGTGACGAAATTCAAACTGTAAATATACTTTAATTATGTCGAAAGTGAAGCTAACCAGCCGCGATCTGTACACATAGGATTGAAGGGACAGTAGCAGCTAAAGAAATATATATATATATATATATAAGTGGCGTGACGAAATTCAAACTAAATATACTCGAGTTATGCCGGCAGCTGGCAGAGCCCCGAGCCCCAGCAGTCCAGTAGCCGAGAAACGGTGACTTTCACTGGGTATGGTGGTTGCCGTTTTCTCGTCAGACTGTGTGGAGCTCCTAAAGCCCGACACGTCTTACCAAATTTGCAATTAGCCATCAATCTTCGTAAAACGGCCCATATTTGAGCTTTATATAGTTGATTTCTCGCATAAAAAAGTCTCAGAAGTGAATTTAATAACGAAATAGCCCAACAAACAACGTATAACTTTGCAGTGTCTGAAATATAAGACCTGCTGTTGTAATGGAAGTTTTTCTTGTTAGCAGCAGGAGTGCGTATTAAAAACACCAGATGAAACAAATAAGGACGATTTGAGGATTAAACCAAAGTTTGGTCTTTGAGTATTTATTTACATTTACAAATGCAGGAAGCACACGGTTCACAAAAGACACGCAGCTCTGGTGTGAAAGGTCTCTTCAACGAATAACAAAAAGCACACAGTATATATGCATCTCCAGTGAGATAAAAAAGAGCATGCCCCTCTTTCTAAACATGACTCACACATTTCTTACAATCAAACATAGTCAGACATTCAGGAGCCACCTCACTTCTTCCCCTCTGTACCACTTTCTACCCCAAAGTTTAGACATCCCGTTTATCTCAACTATGTGAGAAGTCTCAACTATCCAGGCAGAAATAACAGATAGTTTAGGGTGACCTTGTAGTCCCTATCTGTTCAGCGTACATATTACGTTCCCAGACTTGGTGACTCTTACTTTCAATATGTGAGAATAAGAGAAGAAAAAAACCTTCATCATTGTGAGACAAATTAAAACAGAAATAAGACAAAAATATAAAGAATCATGCTTAAACATAATTTTTTCCACTACACTGTCTCATCTCCAATGTGTTTCTATGGGGTTCGCTCAAACCAATCAGCGCGCAGCTCATCTAAATATTCATGAGCATACCATATTTGGAAGAAAAGCTCTTGTTCCAAATAGAGCCATATTCACAGGGTAATTAAGGGCCTAATAAAATAGCATTCGGACAATTTTCAGCCCAACCAATGTTACATACCCTATTAGGAGACCTTAAGGAACAGTGTGAAATACCCTATATAATCATTCTATCACCCCTTAAAACCTATAAGATAGGATAATTTATTGATCCCCAGAGGGGAAATTTGGTTGTTGTTGCAGCAGCAGCAGCACCTAGACAGCAATTGGTACAGAATAGATAATAAGAGGTATATAACGAACTAAACTTAAATAATAATAATAAAAAAGGAAAACTAAAGAAGACATAAACTGCAAGGTAAAGTGACATTTGTATGGTTAAAGTGACAATAGTTCAGACATTGCCGCAGAGTCAGCAATAAATGCAGTAGGTGATGTAGGCTATTGAGTTTAGTGTTGCATTGTACAGATAAGGAAGCTTCACTCTATGTAATCAGAAACAGTAACTTCTATATTCTGCAAGTGAAATGTTAAGAGATGTATCCCTGGCATAGCTCCCTGACATTGTGTATTTCTGACTTTTCCATCACGTTTTGCTCTCCTTTTCTAGGTGAGTTTGCACTGGTCAGCCTTGAAAATAGAGAGGTAGGTGAAAGAGAAAGGTCAAAGAGAGAGAAAAGAGAGAGAGAGAGTGGAAAGAGAGAGAGATAGAGAGAGAGAGAGAGAGAGAGTGAGAGAGCGAGAGAGAGAGAGAGAGAGAGAGAGAGAGAGAGAGAGAGAGAGAGAGAGCAGATGCAGATGCAGAGCAAGGCTGGCTGTCTGACAGAGCATGATAAGGAAGAAGAACAGGATCATGTATTTATCTAATCAGACCTGGAGTCCTAATGATGAATATCAACACAATTATCGCTTTGTCAAACAAATGACACTCTAGTTAGGTAGCTGAAAACAACATTATCTTGTGTTCATTGCGTTAAAAAATAATTACACAAAATACACAATGCACCTCCACAGGTCAGATCTGCAGTACCTGTATGTCCAAATCCACATTCCATATTTCACCTCGAACATACAATAAAAAATTGATGCATGTCGATGCTCAAACGGGCTTACTGATGCAATTCTGTTTTGTTCGAAAAACACCTGCAGCAATTTCTTCACTGAGCGCCCCAAAGCTCAGTGGTATTTAATATCCAGCACACCTTTGATCGACACGCATGGTGCATTTTCTCACCCTCTCTAAACCAATAGCAACAATGCATACTTTAAAGCCTTGGGGGAAATGCTACAAATTAAAGATTGAGTTTGAAATGGAAACAAAAAAACAAACACTTGGTTCCTGTATCACTCTCACTTCACCGTCTCTTGCTGCCTTTCTGAGTTTGTTTGCCTTAAACAGACATTTCCCTCCAGTCCCTCACGCAGCTCCACACTGTAGCAGCCCAAGGCCTGTTGATCAATGCAACCTTAATTTGAGGGCATGGATTATAATAGAGGCATTAGTGTCCATTGATTAGAGCTCCATTGAGAGGGCTAGCTGCGGTGTGAGTGGAGAGTCAATACAAACATCACTTGCAATGACAAAGACCTGCAGACCCCCTCCAAGCCACAGGGGAATTTAAATGTCAAGAAAAAGCTTGATATGAGGGGGAGTTGACTGGGCTTTACATTTAGTTTGTTTGGGTCTGGTGATGCTGCTTTTTAGAAACAGAAACAAGACAAAAAGAACACTGTATTTTTTAGTACATAAAACAAACCAAGGAACCAAAATTAACAAATTTGGAAATTCAAGGGAAATACATTTTAATATTAGCTAAGTGCTTTTTGGAAAACAATTGCTAAATTGTCATTACTGGTTCTGTTCATGAGATTAGAGAAGATAAGAGCACAAATATAATGAAAGAATATTTTTTGTGTCTACATCAAAAACATGTAATATGCAGGAAGTCTCTGGTTGCGAGTGCTGGCATCAAAATGTAGTTTATTGTCAGTCATAGCACCTAGGTTCTGACCCGTGACTGTGGTTGGCAGAGATAATAACAACAACCTGTGGAGATCCCCAAAGAATTCCTGTTTTTTATCATTCTAATTAACAATTTGGAGTTTCTAGAAATGTCTATTTTGCATTTTTAAATTTAAAACACATGCATGTAATTACCATCGGCCCAGCAAGATAACATGCATCTCTTCGCTGTAATGTCCCGTATCTAAACTGAGATAACAGACAGTTTGGCCAGTAATCGGATTAATGAAACAATCAGCCAATCAGCAATCATTAACCGACCGAGCCTGGGAGCGAGTTTTTTTGGGGAGGAAAAAGGCTGAGGAAACAACAATAAATAGGGCCAATCATATTTATCGGTGTGCAGCACATTGCTCATCCACACCCTCTGCAGCCAGTCATCCAAACCCTAATTAACTCTCTGGAATGGTTTTTTTTGGCCTCGATGTTCCTCCACAGTATTCACAATGCTGGAGATTATCGTATTTTTTTGGTTGGGCATTGATAACCTGGGAATACAGCAGGGCTAGGAAAAGCATGCCTGGGGGTAATAATATATTCCACTCTGCTTGCACTTGTATTGACTGTGCTGTGGCTGACGGAACCTGTCTGACAGTCATTCACTGAGAGGCATGATCCTATACTGCTCTAATGGTGAGGGACAGGATCAACTTCTGTCAAACCAGACCCACTTGTTTAAGTTTGTGGGATACATTACTGAGAGATGTGCAGTATACTGAGAGATGTGCAGGATTCCTCAGAGTGGCCGATAAGGTATAAGACACGAAAAGACGTACGACAACATAGAGGCATACTGACTGTCTGTTTCTCTGCACAGGACCCTGCTGATATACAGCATTGTTGTGGTTTCCATTTCTCTAAAGGTGCTATGTGTTACTAGCTCTCCCTCCTCCTCCCTCTTCATCCTCTTCTCGTGAAGCGTGAAGTAATAGCAGCGCTGTAAAACTGCTATGCATGCTCTTTCATTTCCCCGTGGAGCATCTGGTCGGTTTGAGCCGTGTAGTTGCGAGAACACACACCCCAGGCCCCAGTGTGAAACTTCACCCACTAACACACAGCGATGGCATCTTCCAATCTTCCAACAGAGCTTTTTTTTTTTTTTAATTTTCCACAGCTTATGCTAAATATGGCTCTCTTGTGCAGCTGGAGGTAGCTGCTGGAGACAGAGAGAGAGAGAGAGAGAGAGAGAGAGAGAGAGAGAGAGAGCAAGAGAGAGAGAGACAGAGAGAGAGACAGAGCGATGGGAGAGGTGGAGGGCAGGGTTGTGGAAGGTGATGTTGGGACACGCAGGGCTTATGGGAATGAGGAGTATGACAGGGAGATGGGCTCGGGCGGGTTAAGGGGTGAATCGTGTTGTCATGTTTCGCATCAGCTCGGGGGCTAAAGGCTAATTTGATGCCCAGAGGGGAAGGAAGGGAGAGCAAATGCAATGAGGCTAATGTGGAGCGATACGGATAGGGAATGTGCTGAAGAGTAGACTCACTCAAACAGTCAGGTTCACTCATTCAGTTTATTCCCACAGAGGGCTGATGTACGAGAGAGGCAGACAGAGTGGGTGGGATATAGAAGAGATATAAAAGGGGGAGGAAAGAAGAAGAGAAATACGAGCTTAGGGCATAAGTAGGAGTGTTACATCATAGAATTGTAAAAGAGGGGTCAGGTGGGAGTTGGTCTCCTCCAGGATTGAATATAAAACCTCTCTGCTGCCTTTACAGAAAGAAACATCATGCCACGATAACTCAGAGAGCCTATTATCCCACAATCCTCCACTGGCAGGTCAAGCAATAGCCTGCCCCTCCAAGCCCCCAGGACGGAGCTCTGCACCACAGGGAGCTCTGCTGCCGTTCTCCCCCCCCTACTGCCGGAACAAACTACACAGACACCCAGGGGCTCCGACGACTCTGGGTGCTTTAAAAAAAAAAAAAAAAAACAGGCCTCAAGAGCTTTTGTTTGTTTGCATTTTCATCTTCATTATTAAGTAGCCTACCACTTCTTGGCTTTTAATTTTCATTCCTGTTTTGGTTTACCTGCTCGCAAGGGTGGAAGAAGTATTCAGAGCCCTGACTCAAGAAAAAGTACTAATTCGACAATGTAAAATTGCTCCATTACAAGGAAAAGTCCTGTGTAAACCTGCAATACAGAATATCAGATTTTAAGTTGACATGTTAGCAAACCGTTGCTTATTACACATCCTCCAGTCATGGAGGAGCATTCATCTTTCAATCTGAGTTAATTTTGATAAATGACAGAATCTTTAACAATGTTACATTTTACAGTAATTTAAAGCTTTAAAGCTACGGTAATTTAGAACTTGACAACAAGTCAGGGTAGCTTCTGTTCCCCAGCTTCTACAACTTATGCATTGGTCATTAAGCATTTCTTTCTAAATAAAGCGTATTCCTTTTACTTTCCATATTCTAAGACAATTTAGCATCCACTATAGCACTACACAAATATTAGAAATTGAAACTTTATAATTTGAATAGAGTTTAACTACTATGTTGTGAACATACAAAAAAACTCCAGCTACCATGAACATTTACAGGCACAGCATTGGGGGCATTTATATGGAAGTAAATCTGTTTCATTGGATTTTGAAAAAAAAGTCATTGAATTTCTAGCACTAAATATTTATGCATTGAAATTATGTATCTGAATTTTTTGCCTCTGAATTTTACTCTAATTTTCACCTTTATTTTTCTAAGTTCATAAATTCAGAATCAAAAATGCAACGTAAAAAAAATTCAATATAACAAATTCAGATGCAAAATACAATGTTTAAAATTCAACTAATACATTTTCAACTTGCTCAAAGTCAACAGGCCAAATATTCAGCTGCAAAATGTAATGTTTAAAATTCAGTCCGGAACATCTGGGAACCCAAGGAAAAGCAATCGATTATCTAAATCGGGAGTGTGCCATAGTAGCAGCAGCCAACAACTGGAAACTTTTTACAATTTTCGTCTGCTATTTCACCACTAAATTCACTTCTAAGACTTTTTTATGCAAGAAATCAACTGTGCAGAGTTTGAATATGGGCATTTTTACAAATAATTATGGCAAATTGCACATTTGCCCCGATGTTGTCGGACTTAAGAAGCTCAATAGACTCATGGACAAGTTTATTTCCTCAATCGTTTGTTTAAATAACAAAACACAATTATCCATTATAAGATAAACGGCAACCTGCGGTTATCTGCTATTCGGAGTTAAAAAGCTCCACAAGCGATTGCGGGCGTGATGTTAACGAGCTGGTTGAAATTTGGATTCTGAATTTATGAACTTAGAAAAGATAAATGTGAATATTAGAGTAAAATTTAGTGGCAAAAAATTCAGATGCATCATTTTAATGCATAAATATTCAGTGCTAGAAATTCAACGGCTTTTTAATTTCAAAATCCAATGAAACAGATTTACTCCCATACATTTATGTAATTGTAACTTGGTTTCGTCCATATCCATACAATTCACCAACGCTCCCTTCTAACGTCATTTTCCCAAATCTGAGCTGTAATCTCTGCTGTATTAAAAACCAGTCGTCTCTGTCCTGCTGTTATTACAGACATGTCTGAACTTGTTGCAGATCAAAATGGTCTAGGGCTTATGGGAAATGGTGTTTGCTAAAAGCAGACCAAAAAAAACACGTTATAAGGTTATCATTATTTCAAATACTGTCCTTACACATAAGAAGTGAGCCACATACTGTTAAGATTAAGATGTTTGATTAGCGTTGTCAATGAGATTTTGAATGAGGTATTCTTACTTCTGGAACAAAACCCCCAAAAAGGTTCTGGTTTCAATTTGGCTTTCTATATTTGTCAAATAAATGTAGTGTACAATATAATACACAATATTTCCCTCTGACATGTAGTGGAGTCGAAGTATACAGTAGCATTACATGGAAATTATAATAAGTAGAAGTACCTAAAAAGTAGAGTACTTTAGTAAATGTACTTAGTTACATTGCAACACTGCCTGATCATATATGAAATGCATCATTATTAATCTATCCTGCTTGTAGTTCAATAATTCCTAATCATAGATGTATTTTTCACCCTGTCAGGTGGAGTGGCATTCATTCAGAGGGGCGGCAAACATGCAAAGTCAAACACTTTGCTCGCGTCTCTGCAGACTTTTGTTGTTGGTTGTTCTGATTCTTCTCCTTCATTGTCTCTGTTCAGCTCTTCTCTCTCTCTCTCTCTCTCTCTCTCTCTCTCTCTGTCTGTCTTCCTCCCTCCTTCTCTCTCTTCCTCTGTCGGTCTTTTCTGTTTCTCAAGAGAGCTCATTCTTTCAAGCTTATTTCCCGTGAGCATCTGCTGATTGTGTGATTGCAATCACCCTACACAGCTGCCATGGTGACATAAAATGTATTCTTGCTCCGAGCGCAAATTTAACACCACATTTGATGATATAAGCAGAATGAGGTGTATAAAGGTGTGTGTGTGTGTGTGTGTGTGTGTGTGTGTGTGTGTGTGTGTGTGTGTGTGTGTGTGTGTGTGTGTCATATGCGAGTGTGCCTAATTTATCTAACTGACTTAAAACCATCACAAATGGCCACAGGTGTCAGAAACACGGTGTTATCTCTGCTGCCTCGCAGTGTGTGGATGAGGGTTATTGCATCAGAAAATGAGAAATACCGACACATACTGTAAAGTTATATGTCAATTTGTCAGCATCGTCTCCTATGGGATATCGGGTTTGTCAGTGAATGGAGGTTTCATGAGCGGTGTCTGTCTCTACGTCTCTGTATCTTCTACCAAGCCTCTCTGAGGAGTTGAGAATGCCCTTGCTTGTGTCAAACCAGTTTGTCAGAGCAATCTGTTTTGACAGACTCAGAGAGATGTTTGATAGTAAGGTGCCTTTTCCCGTCGAAAAAAGTAAATTGGATGGCATTTTTGCTCTGTGTCATACATGCCTGACTAACTGGCAGTTTCACTGTACGCAGAAAAATATATATATACTCAAGTAGGCTATATTATGCCATCCTCTGCTGAATTTTCCCAATTATGGGAGTGGCAGCTGGTTTGCACTTTGTGACAGTCCTTGAGTAAATTATGGTAAATGCAGGGAGAAATAACACCTGAAAAACCCAATTTCACACCACATAAAACTGTACATCAAGCAGCTAATTGCTATTCTGGATATATTCTCTTGCATTCGCCGTCAGAGGCAGTCAAGCCGAGGCAATATCACCGACACCTTTACACAAGCTTCAAGTCTGATGTTGCCCAGTCAATGTCAAGCTTTTCTGTCCAGCCCCTCTGCTGGCATCTACAGCATACAGCTTTTATTGAACCCTGTCCACACTCCACTGACTGTGGACTGGAGCCGCTAATGCAGCCCTCCCTCTGTCTCCATCTCCCTTCCTCTCCTTTTCAGTCTGTCTTTACACATCCCTCACTTTTTCCTAGCCGGCGCCTCTCAATGATCTTCTGCTCTTTTACATTCACACTCTGTCTCCGTCTTACTTTCACTACACCCTTTTCATTTCCGTCCTCCTTTATCTTGCTCCCCTTTTTCCGCCCCAATGATGCTTTCACTCCTTAGGCTCATACTTCATATTCCTCTTTCTTTCTCTCTATCCTGCTTTCATTTCCTTCTCTTTCCCTTGTCTTGCAGTCTTTCTCTTTTTTCTGTTTATAATAAAACTCTTGGTTGGCAGTACAGTCAGATGTGCAAATGTCTTTAATCATATGATTAATACAGTCTGTTCAGACAAAACACAGGATATCAAACCGTTATTCAGAAAATGATATTAAAGGCTTAGCTTGATTGTTTTTATTTGGCCTATGGTGCTACAATGCTTCTTCTATAGAGTACCTTTAGGCAATAATCACACTGCTGAGCGGTAGAGTACCATCCACTGTCCTCTGGGATTCAGGAGCAGTATGGTTAGCCATGCGAGAGCAATGTATTTGTTCTACAGTCCATCAAGTTTAAGATGAGGCTGAGGCTAAGACCGTGTTCAGACGGTGGCCCCCTTATTCATTTCAATGGGACTGCTGCTTTGGCTGAGCAGGGGTGGCAAAAAATGCTGGGTTGTTCTGAAAATATTTGCTGCAACTTGATGAAGCATGTCAGCTGATCACCTGCAAGCGCACATTTCTTGCATAAAAATGTACTTTTCCAACATTCTTCTCTACAGTAAAACTTGTCACTGCTTAAACGCCTGCCGCCTGTTCATTTTAGAATCCCATTGGATGTATGTTGTGGACAAAGTGATCTCACAGAAATACCTGAAATGACCACCACCTCTTAACAACACATTACGTGGCAGTGGCACGTAACGAGTAAAATTTACGTGCAGGCACCACAGAAAAAATTTGGGTCTAGTCAACAAAACTACTTGGTTTGGTTTAGGAAAAGATCATGGTTTGGGTTAAAATAAGTTATAGATACTAGCGTTTAATTTCCACTAGGGACAGAGGGGACATGCCCCCCCACCTTTTAATCTCCCGTTTGTGTCCCCCCCACTTTCAAATTGTGAACATTTTTGACTCTATAAAATAATTCTCTCAAGTCTTGGCGATCGGCCTCTATATTAAACAATAAAGAAAGTAAGACCTCTTTTTCTCAAATTAATTATTTCCTGGATTTTGTATCATCATAGTCCCTAAATGTATGTAGAAATACAGGAAATGGGATTCAAATAGAAAACACTTTTATGGCTTTTTCTCCAGAAGATAAAGAAGTCCTCAAAGATAGTCATCATTGACTCTCCTTTGAAATAGGCTGTTTCCCTGTATCCACTGGAAAGTAAAGTGATTTTTTAAGATCCCTGCATGATAAGTATGTTGGTCTGAAAGAATCTCTATCTTTAGTTTTTGGCCACTTGAAGGGAATTAAAGTGATGGCTTTGGCATCTATAAAGAAGGATTTACTCTAAATTACATCACTTTTCTGGTCCAGGACGAGACTGACTGAGATCAGTTGGCGGATTGTGAGAAAATATTTGACAGTTTCTACTTGAGTCCCATAATGGGGAAGACCCACTGAATGTGGCGTGAGGGAAAAAAAGACAACTAAAAATTGATGCAGCAGTGAGACAGGAAGTTTATATTTTACCTGCAGTGGGTGAATGTCTATGGAAGAGAAGATAATTATTGTAGTTTCTGGGATCCCTTATTTATGTCTCTTGCTTCTAAGACTACAGATCCAAACAAAAACAAAATGCTGCTTGGCACAAAGTCACATAAACTAGCTATTTGCTAGCTTGTGAGCATTGACACGTTCACAGTGACAGGCAACAAGTGGCGGAGGGCGGTGTTGTGGGATTTGTTCTCTGTCAGTGGGTCTTCACTGTAAGACTTCTCCACACAGCTGCACGTTCAATCGGTTTCGTGGGTTAAACAAAATCTTTCCTTCAGAACGGTGGTGGGTGTGTCAGAGATGTTATCCAATCAGTAGCGACATGTATGTATACTCGTGGTATTAAAAAGGCAGTGAGCTTGTGCACACAGCAGGGTGTTCAACGCAACTCCGTTTCAGTTTAAATAAACGGTTTGCTATGGTTTTGTCGAGGCTGAACGTGGTCCTTATCTCAGTGTCTCCAAAAACAATAGAAGTTTACAAAGCGGGAGACGGCATTTTTTCATTTATAAGGACTTGAGCTACACAATATATCCAAGATTGGGAGGAAGTCTCTGTAGAACCTCTGGGTCAGCCCATGTTAACACAGCCAGCAGAGACTGTGAGATTAAGTAGCAGAGCCACCTTCAGCCTCCGTGATCTGCTATATGAAGTGCCTTATTATGAACTCGGCATCGGGGCTGGCATCCACACTGTTGCTTTTGAGTCACATTTTACCAATAAGCTATATCCACCTCTCCATTTTACTGAACTATTACACTTGGTGCAGTTGTTAACACCGCCCTTATTGTGCACTTTACAAGGCGGGCTGTGGTTTTTGTTTAATCACTTTGTTTTTCTCCTTAGTGCCGAGGGAATAATTTCCTCCTTGCTCAAGCGAAAATGGTTATCTCCGCCACATTCAAGGCTAAGCAAAGAAACGCTGTTAGTGACCTTTTGACTTTGAGCTTGAAAGTGAAAGTGACACTTTACACACTTTATACAGAGTTAAAGGACAGCCAAGGAGCGGTGGCTGCCACTGCATTCTTACATGGATATATATATATATATATATATATATATACATCTATCAGACTGTGCTTAGGCCAGCCGCCCCTCCTCCTCTTTTCCTCATCTTTTACACTCCTCTCATGAAGGTCCCGTATTACTGTCTTCCTAAATGCAGAAAATGTTTGCTCATGCAAGAATGTATTTACATGCAGGGATAGACACACAAATCAGAGCACCTTTTATAATTAGAAATCATATCACTTGAGAATACATGTAGGCCTACACATGTCTAGCCTTCAATACTTCCCATGTTTCGTTCAATATCTGTGTGTCTGGATCTGTAGTCAAGCCGAGTCCAGAAGACAGCAAAGGAGAACATTGGGTTAATAAATAGGTAAATAAAAAACAATTTCTGCACTCAGACATTGTAATGCACGAGTTCACAAAGCCTCTGATGCTAGCCAGTGACAGATTGCTCAATGAAGCTGTTCATTGTGTTTGCAGCAAACATAAATGAAATCAAATTATGGGTTTTCATTTCATTTTTCTAGGACACTTGGAAAGCACCAGTGGCGCCACTTAGAAGCTTGATTTTCTTCTGGATATTTTTAAGTCTTGCTGTATTTAAAGAATCAATGGGCAATGTTTTTATGGAGCTATGGTATGTTCCCTGCTGGGGATATGATGCCACACATATTGAAAATGCACCTGTGAAATAAAATTAAGCATAATTTGCAAGGTGACACTGATACTCTATAGACACCACATGGTGCATTTAAAGACCTCATATTATGATCATTTTCAGGTTCATAATTATATTTAGAGGTTGTACCAGAATAGGTTTACATAGTTTATTTTTCAAAAAACACCATATATTTGTTATACTGTACATTGCTGCAGCTCCTCTTTTCACCCTGTGTGTTGAGCTCTCTGTTTTAGCTACAGAGTGAGACATCTCACTTCTGTTCCATCTTTGTTGGGAGTCGCACATGCACAGTAGCTAGGTAAGGACTACTAGCCAGTCAGAAGCAGAGTATGAGGTAGTGCCATGCTAGCAGCTAGGCGAGCATTATAACGTGTGTTACAAAGTGATGCACATTCGTCATGGAAGTAAAAGCTGGACTACAATAGAGTTGTTTGGAGCAGTTTGTGAACAGTGTTTTCTCTGGGACATGGTAAGTCCCTTTGGGATGGACTTTGGGCTTTTTCACTTTGTAAACCTATAACGTGCACAAAAAAGATGTATAACACAATAAAGGAAAGGGAAAAAGCCAAAAAGCATAATATGAGCACTTTAAATGAGATGCTATGTACAAGAAAGGAGAGAAGGATAGAGGAAGGAGGAAAAGAAAGAGAAAAAGCCATGGCATAAGGGGAAGAAATGATCAGAAGGGGAAAAAGAGATAGCAAAAGCAACAGAAACATAGAGGAAGAGTTGCAGAAAGGCAGCTTATACGGTGCCCAGAATGGTGTTTGTCATCATCTTCCTGATTCACCGCTGTGTTACATAAAGCCAAGCAGAAGGCCTTGTTTTTTTTTACATAATAACTGCTCGCTGCAAGGAAATGTCCATCTCAGTGGGTGATTTAGTCTTTTATTGTGCCTTAGTGCAAGAGCAGAGCATGACCTTGTGTAAAACGACCTTCGATCAAGCTCTCAGCAATCTTTAACCCTAAAAACTGTTTTTTGAACAATGTTGTATTCCAGGATCTCCAAGCTCAATTACCAACTGACCGTGGATCTGCTATGTTGGTTGTTAATTGATTGAGAAACATAATGCCTTAAAGGTAAAATATGTTACTTTTGTCGATTGGTGTTGTCAGCGTTCAGCTCTTTAGTTTTTTTGGAAAATCCTACATATTATACCTTTAAGGGAAAACCTTTTTATTTAACTTTATTTTTATTTCAACCAATCGTGTTTCCTAAAATATATATTAAATAAGTTTGTGAGAAGAAACTACAACCATTACAGGAGGAAGTCAAAACGACAATGACACTTAAAGCTGGATTTAAAGTCATGTGTTCAAGAGGTTACAGCATAGCTTCGTAGTCTACATAGCAACTATGAGAAGCTGCCTAGCCCAAAATTGAATACTTTACTTGCACATACATATATACTGGTACTAAACACTTGCACATATATACTTCACTAAGCACATACATATATATACTTTACTTGTACATACTGTACATAAATAATTCACTTCAGCATACATATATACGTCATTTGCACATACTGTACATGCATACTTCACTTGAGCATATATGAATGAATGAACGAATGAATGAATTGTTTATTTTCGTGTCTGGCCGCTTACACGGCCCATCCATTGTAGGATTATTCAGACAAATTTTAAACAAACACTTTCCTAGTGCTGACACTATATATATATATATATATATATATATATATATATATATATATACACAATATATACATAAAGGTTACAAGTATAAAACAAAACTAAGAAACAGATACAGTACATAAAGAGTAAATACATGTTTTAAACACATTTAATAACATTTGAAAAATATTTCAACATAAAACCCTTTCAGACCAAAATAAATTATAGTCAAAGTGAAGTATATATGTATGTGCAAAGTGAAGTATTTAATTCTGGCCTAGGCAGCTTCTCATAGCAACCCCACAGGCTTCGTGCACCTTGTCAAAAAAAATAAAAAACTGGGGCTAGTTACCACATGGAGGTCTCAATAATTGGTCACTTTTGGCTGCCTGTTGTGTTACAAGTTGATGATGCCAGTGGAGATTACTGATACTGCAGACAACATTAAGCATGTTGAAGAAGGCTCAGTTATCTGCTCCTTTTCAGGACACACGCTTAGCCAATTTTGGGCAAATTACTTCCAAAATGTATTTAAAAAATACATTTATTAAATGTATTGATATTTTCTTTTGCTAACATCAGATATTTACACAGCTAAAAGACATATTTGGCATCACGGAAATTAGTTTTGTTACAGTGTTTCATGAACGTTAGTTGACAATAGCTCATCTGTGTTGCCAGATCTCACGAGAGTTTGTTGCTGAGACAGAAACAGGTCTCAAACAACGATAATGTTTTCCATTTTAGTATCAGATTGTTCAGGAGATATGTGGGTTGTGAAGATTGGGTCCAATTTTTACTTTGGCGACTATGGGGCAAAAGAATTGGTCTTAATCTGTGTTCACGTTCACTTCTCCCATTGGAATCAATTCACTCAGGACCTGCCGTTAGCCTCCTAAAGAAGCGTGGCAGTGGCAGAGCCCACGTAAAGGCTCTGACACACCATAACAGCAGGCGGTGCTAATCTGTATTGTCGCCCAAAAAATGAAAACCGGAAATGACGGAACATCTCTCTAGACCTAGTAAACACTGAGCACACTGTCGTCAGTCATTGTTTTCATCAGAGAGTGTTGATAGTAGTTAAGAAGGATTGTTGTTGTCATTACTCGCTGAACGGAAGAAAATACGATGGCTAGTAATAAGAAGATACTGGCGTTGTCAGCTCTCGGGCTTCTTCTTGTGGAAGAAGCACTGATTCACTAGTCGAGGGCTAGCACTCCACCAATCAGATTGGTCATTGAGTCCGACTGACCACTGGCCAATTCACAAGTCAAATCGGCCCAAATGGATGCCGACGGCTCCTCCGACTGACAACGGCACGGAACACACCGAACAGACTCGAGTCACCAACCTCGCCAGACTGTCCAACGGCCGATAATCGGGTTGGTGTGTCAGAGCCTTAACACAGATACAGGATATTACTCTGAGTTGGGGTGTCTCGGTTCAAAACCGTCTCTGGTTCTACTACACACTTGGAAAGGGAGGGGTGGGCGGACGGGTATTCAGTTGGTTGCAATCTCACCACTAGATGCCACTAAATCCTACTCATGCTCCGTTAAAAGCTAAAACATGTCTTGTGTTTTATGTCAATGTTCTAAGTAAATGGGTATATATCTACTGTCATGGCTAAGATCATTTTAACACCTAGTCATTTAACCCATGATATGTGGCAACATTTTTTCAGATTTTACTTTACCACATGAATGATTAAATGAGGCATCCTATTTGCACATTATGTTATTGTGTTTCAGTGACTGCCTACCCCTAACACCCATGTTATATGAGTGAAATTTCTTTTCTCCAAATAAACTGCATGAAAATGAACTGCCAGTGGGCTTTGCCAAAATTAGTCTCCTGACACTTTCTGTTTTCTCTTTCAGTGAATAACATCTTGTTACAGCTATAGATAATCAAATTTGAATGTGAAGCGGTGATTAGGCAAAGTACTTCTACATTTTTCATTTTAATGCACACAGAACACACAAAGACATGCACAGAACTCCAACACACACATTCACGCTTGACCATTTGAATTGCAGCATCATCACGATAGCAGTTTATATCTATCTTGTCTACAATTTGCTCCAGACAGCCATATTTAAATATAATGAGCTTCCCTGAGACTGAGCTCCTGGCTCCAGTGAGGTTGTGCAGGACGTGTGGAGCCTAATTCTCTCTCACACAGATCACTGACTTACAGCGATCAGCTAATAACTCTGCCAACTTTTTCATTAACCGCTCTCAGTAACTCTGGTCTGGCGCCTGTGAACTCCACACACAGCACAAAACACACGCACACACACACACACACACACACACACACACACACACACACACACACACACACACACACACACACACACACACACACACACAGGTTTGTAGCACTATCTTTGTGGGGACCCATCATTGACATAATACATTCCCTAGCCCCTTACTCTAACCTTAACCATCACAACTAAATGCCTAACCTTAACCCTTACCCTCACCCTAACCATAATCTAATTCTAACCCTAATCCTAAAACCAAGTCTTAACCCTCAAACAGACCTTTAAACTTGTGGGGTCCAGCATTTTGGCCCCAAAAAGCTGTCGGGACCCCACAATTATACTGGACTCCCGGTTTTTGGACACCCACGAATATAGTTAAACAAGCCCACACACACACACACACACACACACACACACACACACACACACACTTCCACAAGTGCATGTCCTAGATCAGAAGTGTCAAACTCAACTTCAATGAGGGCCACACTGGAAAATGAGAATCACATCAGGGGCCAGACATGCATAGTTTATTGACATGCTTTTATTTTATCGGAAAAAGTAAAATTTATTTGACTTGCATGTCTCATATAGTGCTTTCACATACAATTTGGTCCTTATAAACCCCTAAAAAAGTTAACAAAAAAAGTTCCTTAATCATAATAGAATTTAGCAAAACAATGCATTCTGTTTACATTTTCAAAAGTAGGCTACCACACAGCCGACAACCTGAAAACTCTCTGCTTCTGTGGCAATTTCTGAGTCTCAAAGTCGGCAAGTCTGCCAAATCCAGCTTTGACTGACACGTAATTGTGGTTTGCAACATCCCAGCTTTTTGGTTTGGCGCACATCTAGGCGGGCCAAAATGTATTGTGAACCTAAGTTGATTTGCGGGCCAGATCAAAATATGCGACGGGCTGGATTTGAGACTTGAGTTTGACACGTGTCCTAGATGGAAGCAGTGAGTTGTACTTTCAAAGGTAAGCATACATGCACATGCATTCAACAAAATAACACACAGATCTTTATTACTACACCCATAAGGACTTTTATCAATCTGATTTATTCCCTAACCCCTCATTTTAACTCTAACCACTTTATATCTGTCAACGTTAGCCTCACAACATTTTGCAAAAGTATTAACCTCATGGAAACGCTAAAGGAAAAGTCAGGGATCACTAGATCATTACAATACATTGTCTGGGAACCATGCATGTCTGTTGAAAATTTTGTGATAATCCATCTGGTAGAAGGTGAGATATCACTGGACAATTTGGATTGGAGTCATCTTCTGGACACCATAGATATCTTTACCACATAGCATGGCAATACATCCAATAGCTGTTGAGTGTAGTGGTGTGTGCTTGTGTGCAGAACTACAGATGTTCAGCTTAAGTTATACATATATATATATATATACACATTTGTTTTAATGATTGTTTTAAGTCATGATATTACATACTCCGGTACAGTAGGTGGCGGCATGCACGTTAAACGTTGGTTTGTAGCCCGCTAATAAAATTAAAGAAGAAGAAGAAGAAGAAGAAGAAGAAGAAGAAGAAGAAGAAGAAGAAGAAGAAGAAGACGAAGGCTGCCATCTTTGTTTAGTCTCTGCCTGTCAGTTACCACATGGGACCCTTTCTGTGACTATTAGGTAGGTGATTGAATTGAAAACTTGTGTTATGCTTTGAAGATTTTTTTTGTTTTTAAATGACTTACACATTTTGATGCAGTCTGCTGCCTGCTTGCTCTGTTGGTGTCTGCCTGGCTGACAGGGATCCCAAGTTCCCCTGCCTGGAGTGAAGTGATGTACTCCCTTCGTCTACTGAGCACATGGTGTTAAGGTATGAATAACTTAACCATCAGCAAGTTATGATAACTACTTGAGGTAAATGCTATTGCACATTGATTGCTGTTAAACCTCTTTTTAATGTGTAATTGACTGACTTGTAGGTCAGCTGCTGTTTTGCCTTGGTTTGGTTTTATAGGATTTTAGTCATTTTAGTACAGCTTTTGTTGAGATATTTCAGTCTGGACAAAAGTGGGGGTCTGAGACTAAACAGACCAACTTTGCTAGCAGCTAAAAACTCAGCTAATGTGCTAACGTCATTAGGACGGAGTAGGTTGGTGCTGTGATTGGTGAATAGAAATATGTGACCTGTCATGTGACCTGTCACCTTTTCTCTACTGAGCCCCGCCCACTTCAAACCAGAAAACCAAGGACAAACACAGAAATCTCTCATGTGAAATAAGCCCCAAAATGTGTTCTTGTCAGACCCCATTGCTCATTATAAGGTTTTCAGGGCCTTTAATATTCTTTCAGTTTCCCAATATGTAGGGTTGGGCATCGAGAACCGATTCCTACTTGGAATCGTTTCAAAAATTACGATTCCAGTAGAATTGTTTCTTTATTGGAATCGTTTCGAAGATTTGGTTTCAAATCCGATCATCGCTTCCCAATTTAACATGCGTAAGTTTTGGTTTCCGAAGCGGCCTGGCGCTTGTTGTGTTGCAGCCTTGGAGCACGGTAAGCAGCGCTCTAGTGTGGCTTTATTTTACATTGAAAAAGCCCTGCAAACCAACATTGAATCAAAATAAAACTTTCCTCTTATTTGTGAAAATAAGCATGTGACCCGTTTCAACTCCACCCCTCAAATAATCGGAATCGAGAATCGATAAGAACCGGAATAGAAATGAAGAATCGGAATTGGAATCAGAATCGTTAAAATCCAAACAATGCCCAACCCTACCAATATGCCTTTCAATCAAGGGTACAGATAGCAGCTCCTTCTCCAAATGTGGAAACCGCCAGTAATTGTGGACACAAGGCAGTATCTTGCTAGTAGTGTAGCCTTAGTTTTGAGGAATCCTGTCAGACTCAAACCCCTCACCGCCAACATGGATAACGACAATAATAATGACAATAACAAGTTGTTGGCATTCATATCTTTGCTGTGAGCGCCAGCAAAAACTAGTACTTCGCAACTTTAGTGAGAAATGTCTTGTCCAAATTCCAATCACATGCACAAATACACAAATAAACATACATATTTGCACAGTGTGCTTCTAAATAATGAGCCAGATAACTAATCTAAAATAGATCCGGGATCTTGTGTTGGTAAGCAAATGATGTCCTGCAGCCAGATGTCTTGAAGCCGATGCTGGATTTCTACATATAATTGATTTATCGTGCATTGAATCATGTCACATTTGAGAATAAACAGACATGTTCAAATAAACGCATTCTGGTAGTTCTGTTGATGGTATCGTGAAGCCGTCCAAACTTCTGACCAGTCATGAATTATTCAGTAGGTTGGGGTGGAAAAGCTGTAAAAATGTAAATGAGTTACTTTGACAAGTAAACCCAGGGCAGCATGGGTATGGTATTGATTTTGAAAGTGTGTGTCTATGTTGTGTGTCCATGCATGTTTATTTGACAATGAAATTACACAATAATTTTCTAGGCCAAATCCAGGGCTTCACTTTAAGACTGTGGCAATTTCCTTGTCATTCACCTCTGTGGGTGTGAGCCCAGAAAATATAACCTTGTTAATGCTCTAATGATATTATCTCTGAGCATAATGAACTAATGTGTCAAATGGATGTCTCTCCTATCTGCCAATCTACTTTTATCAAGTGAAGTGTTTGGTAGGTGGGCATGTTGGTAATCTTTATAGCAATTTTAATAGCTCCCTTAATTCCCCTGTTCCACTTCTTTTCTCAGTGATTCAAAACCTGCTGACACCAGCAGCCGACTGCTAAGCATCAACTGGCATACTCATTATTTCACAATCAAGAGGCTTTTATTTACCTCCATCACCACTCACAGTCTTGATGGGACAGGAGTGAAGTAAAATGTTTGAATTTTATCAGAAATCAATCAGAAATGCCCAAGAAAATAATCTTAAAAAAGAAAGAAAAACTGAGACTGGTGAGTTTGTATTTCGCTTCCTGAAAAGTAAGCCAAAAGCTCAAAAAGCTCTTCAACCTTCACAATAGATGTAGATATTGTGGTTATTGTTTGGCCCACCACAAAATCACTTTTACACAGATAGACACACAAACATGCACAAACTCAACATTGTGTGTAGACCAGGAAGTGCCCAAAGTGCATTATGGGCTGTGGTGGTTGTTTGGAAACTATGGGTAGTGTTGGACAATTGTTGGTGCAGCACATCGTCATACCTAAACGACAAAATTGTTTAATTTCCAATTACTCCCAAAACGACACGTATGAACGTTGTATTAAATCCGCACAGAACATGTGACCCTAAAGTGACCGTGATGGCAGTTTTTATAACGTGACGGTTCTATTTAAGGTAACGGTCGCACTTTTAAACACATAGTTAACGTAACTAGTTAAAGGTGCCGTAGGTAGGCTTGTGAAGATCCGGGACTTAAAGAATTTGAGCATTGACAACTTCTCAGTCCCTCCCCTCTTTCTGCTAAAGCCCAAACTGTCTCCTAAGCCCCTCCCCCCACAAGGGAGAATGAATGCGTGTGCATGAGCAGTGATTGACACGCAGTTAGACACCCCCCTGGCCATGATTGGAGCATCTGAACAGGGAGCGGTGGATTTTTGCAAATCGCACTACAGGCTGTAGGTGGTGCCAGAGGAGTCAGATTTTTTTTTTTTAATTACCTGCTTCATGTAGTTCTACTGGAACATAGGGTCAGTTTCAGCAAATATGACAGAAAGTTAGTTTTATAAGTCTTACCTACTGCATCTTTAAGTTTAGGCAACAAAAATACCTAGGTAGGGTAAGTGAAACATCAGAGATTGGCTTAAAATTGAGTCACATACAACTACTAAAATGGGGACGTAACGTGCTGCATGAACGTTCTTGCGTCACGAACTAAGGTCTATAAAACTGTTAATTTCACGAACCCCGGTCTCCTGAGTTAAAGTCCAACCCTACCTCCCTCCTCCTTAGAGAGAAGACACACCAGCCTGATAATCGGGCGTCGGGCCGTCTGGAGAGGTCCGTGACTCGAGTCTGTTCGGTGTGTCCCGTGCCGTCGGCCGTCCGAGGAGCCGTCGGCATTCATTTGGGCCGACCCGACATGTTCAGTCGGGGACAGGGCAGTCGGGACTCACCCGGAAATGGCGAGCGGATGAGCCTCTCAAAATCTGACGAAAATCTTTTAAACTGACTTTTGTCAATCTGAAATGAAGACAGATTCAGCAACTGCATGGCCTATTTCTCGCTTAAAATGTTTTCAGAAACACGTTTCGGTGAACTATTTTAGTACAATATGAGATCGTATTCTGAACAAGCCGCCATGACAGTCTGGCTGTGAATTTCCGGAGAAAAAAGACCCACGTGACGCGTTCGTCCAATCAGCTGCCAGTTTTCATTTTTCTGGGAAATAATCAGACTGTTAATGGAAACAATACAGAGCAGCGCCGCCTGCTGCTATGGAGACGTATTACGTTTCGCGCACGCGCAGAGCGTACACTCAAATCGGCATCACCTCGGTGTGTTCTGAGGCATTTTTTGGACCTCAGGACCCGACTGATCAGTCCGACTAGCTTTTCTGCTGACGGTCGGCCCGTCTGGTTGGTGTGTCAGGGCCCTTAGGCGGAATTTGGTGCTCTTCCTCTATCTTTATATACTCTGTCACCTCACTTCCTCATTTGCTGTCAGGCATATTTACATTTCTAACAAGAAATGTAAATATAAGTCGCTATGAGCTGCTTGCACAATCAACCTATATGGTTGTTTTCTGAGTGAGGAGAGTTTGGTTGGTCAAAGGCTCATTTCTCTCCTGCCTCCCTTTATATTTCACATCATTGTAAAGTGCTTATTCTTTTAAGGATATTTGCTATTTTTCCCTTTTGTCTTTATTACTTAAAAATGTTAGTCTATTTACAGTACGGGAGAGGTTATACATTTTAAGCTATAATTGTGTCAAATTAATTATTTCCATGTCATTATGCTTTTGTTTTATCTGTTGGCTTAGTTGTGATTATTATACTGAAAGTCACTGAAAGACATAAAATGTTATTAGAGCATATTTTAAATTAGTCTGATGGCATGTTTGTGGTACCCTTAACCAATGGAGGGAATTGGCAAACGGTGGATGCTGCGTAACCTCAGATAGTGTCAGCTCGGTTGAAAGTTTTAATTTGGGAAGGAAAGCAGAAATCAGTGAAGCAGAAAGCAAAAATAAGATGCCCCTTAACTCATCATGGGCACAGACTGTGTCACTACATGCTTGCATTAATGTAAAACTACCCTGCTGTAGCATTATTATTCTGGAGAAAGACATACATTTTTATACATGCACCTGGTAAATATAATATTATAGTGTATGCATGCTAAAGCAGCCGGAATACAATAAATATTAAGAAACTTGAATTTGGATTAGTTACATCAAATCTAGCATTTGATCTATTGTATTTGGCTAAAAATAGATTATTCCATTAATTGAAAAATAAACTATGAATAAAATGTGTTGCATATTGACTTTCACCGAATATTAACCAAAATCAATGACTTTCTTTATTCATGCAATTTCATAGTAGCAAGATTACTCACTCACATTACTCATGCAGTATAGTTGGTGTAGTATGCGTTGTACTAAACATTTATTAGAGGGATAATAGGATAGGATAATTTGCAACCTAGTTTCCTTAAAGAAAAATTAAATAAATAAAAAAAACAGTCCTGGAAGAATAAACGGTGTCTTCTTTGCTGAATAATACTCAACCTAAAAAAATCCATACAATCCTGGCAAGAAAAATGGGTCCTTGTAACATTTAATTATTGGAAATTGCTGAGTAGAAAAGTTTTGTAATAATAGCCCTTCAGAGGAATACATAAGCATTTATCCTGTAAGGGATAAGGCCTGTGGTTGTTTGCTTTGTAATTAAGGACGCCACAGCTCCTGCAGCTACTTGGCTCTCTCCTCCTCCTCTTTTTCTCTCCTCTTGTCGGCAGCAGCGCTCAGTGTAATCTCTGGGCCTAATAAACACACACACATGCAGATACATGCGTGAACACACACTCTCTGACACACATATATTCTGTGTGAAATCCCTTTAGCTAGAAGAGCATGCCGTCTTAGCGGTGCAGGCCTTCACCACACGCTGCAGCAGCTATATATAGAAGTCATCATAGTCGGCTTTCAGGCCCCTCATCTATTTTCCCTCTCTTCTTCTTTTTTGTATTAACCGCACCAGTGGTTTTCTTTTCCTAAAGTGCTTTCTAGCCGGACAGCCCCATCCTCACTGCTGTCCTTGAAAAGGTTACGCACATGTTTCATTCTTCTCCATTTTGTCTGTCTCTTGCAGAGGGAACGGGGGCGGGGGGCAGAGAGATGGAAAGAGAGACAGTCCCTCCTTATTGAGAATGATTAAAAGCAGCAGGTTGTCACACCCTGCTGGTACTGATGACACGACAAAATTACAGCGTGTTAAAGACAGTAGGAGGAGGAGGAGGAAGGAAGCAGGAGGGAGAAAACACAGGGAAAGAAATTGCAATCCAAAACCTGTTTGGACAAATTGATGTTGAGTAGAGCCTGAAATCCCTCGTGTCTCGCTACCCCCCCTCCCCTCGCATCAGTTGCCTCATTATACACCGACTGACCTCATTATTTCCTAGAGAAACAGGCGTTTCCCTGTACGACCCCCAGCCTTGATATGTAGGGCCCCTAGGATCCCATTAAAGTGGCGCTCTGTTTGAAGACCACTCAGAGGCCGACACTGCTCCTCTTGATTCACGGCTGTTAATGTACCAACTGTTGTAGTGCAGTAGCTCTTAGCTGCTTGCGGGTGATGTTGTTAAAGTTAATGTTTTATTATGGGGTCTCTGATTTGCCATCTGGACAGCATGGCAGCGCAGACATCAGTTTAGTTGCAGCAGTGCCATTTCCAATGACTATCAACATCTCTGGGTGTAAAAGATAATTTGACGCTTTTATTCTTTTTCATCCTTTTTTATCCTTTTTCCTCACCAGGTGAGAAGGTAAAAAACGAATTATCACTTTAACACGGATGAACACATCTGAGACTATTTAAATCACTTTGGAAATAAATTAGAGAGGCAGTGCAGAGATGTGTTAAAGGTGCTAACCAGAAGTAAAATATCAGGGTTTTTTTTCTTTAATTTGTTGCTAAGTGAATGAAAGTTTCTACCTATGTTTTAACCTGTTATTTTAGTTTCACACTAAGCTCACTACTTTATTTGGTTCCTTAATCTGCTGTAACGTTACTATGTCGACCTTAATCAAAACATTGTTGCAGAGAGTGATGTATCATACAATGGAGATTTTATTTGGGAAATGACAGATATTAAGAACAATACCTACAATGGACAAAATGATAAAGTATTGAATAGATCAGTTTGGTCTCCCTGCGTTCAGCGGATAAGCTAGTGTGGTCTGCGTTAGCTTGACGTGGTAGCTGGAGGTGTGGGGACATGGTTAGCCAAGTCGTTCTCACTCCCAACTCGTCAACAGAGTGTTTAAAAGTGACGCCAAGGGATCCCGAGCAAATGTCAGTATGTTGGGAGTAAGAATGTGTTGGGTTAGCCTCTATCAAAATAGGAGAAATACCACTCCCCGTAACTTCGAAGTGGTCCTATATACATGTGTGTTTTTAGCTAGCTTGCTAACACCATCTCGCTGGACCATAATGTACTTCTCTATTTTATTTTTATTTTAATTAAGTACCTGAAGTTATGTAACAAACTACTTTTGCTGTTGAGTAATTGCAATAGTGATGTAGCCTAATTACATTAACAATAAGTAATGAGAAATTGATTAGATTTTTTTAACATGCCCAACACTGGTAATGAATGTTAACTAGCTAACATATGATACGGGTTTGTCCATTACCTCATTGATAATTCATGGATCATGTATTAATCACCTGTACTTGTACTTTGTTTGTTTTTTTTTAAGGTGAGAATGGCTGTATCACACATAAATAGAATCAAAGAGAAAAGGGACAAAGGTCTCTGGTGAATTTTCATTGCGGTGAAATATTTTGCTGATGTCAACACAAGTTACAAGTTTTGCATGTCCCTGTTAATAAAACAGCACATTACTTCAGTAACATAAGTAAGGGGCTAGTTGGAAGTATCATGTGAACATAGTGGAGCATTTAGCAGCTAAATAGTCAGATATTTCCTTCATGACTTGGTGAAGGCCAAAACAGAACCAAAGTGAGAGTGAATATTGGACTTTTCATTCATCAGTGTCAATGTGCAGCTCAATCAAAATTTTGTTTTTCTGTGGCTAATAAAAAGTTAATTGATTTTTAGAAACACATTAACATGTTCTTTATTCTGAACTATATATAGTCATCAGCATATTAGTAATCACCAGAAGCACAAGCCATTTTTTCCGGTATAATTCATTAGCCATAGAGCTAACAGTTTTTTAAATCACTATCCTGTGATTTCTCGTTGATGATTGCTCAAACTATTTTCCCAGACAGCTTTTCAAATCTCTATTAGTGAACACCGGCAGTAATTCCTGCTTGATAGACAGTAGCCGTTTTATGCAAAGCCCATGGGGAGAATGGGTCTTTCCATTTAAGAGATGCCATGTCTACTTTTGTATCCTGCCAGAGCTACCCGTTCCATGTTAACATTTAAATTGCTACCTCGCTGCAGGCCCAGAGATGAGCAGAAATGTCATTGTGTGATGACAAACAAACAATACCTCTACCCTATCTTGATTCTTCTCTTTATTGGACAAAAAAGCAGAAAGGTCCATTTGCATTTTAGAGAAACGTGGGCTAAAAAACCTCGGGCACACACAAAGAACTGCCGGTGTGACGCTTGGAAATGTGACAACGTGCCACAAATAAAAGTCAATCCCTCAAAGGCTACACGCTTTTTGCTCTTGCTCTCTGTGAACAGTGTCTTGCACACACACACACAAGCCCAGCGGCCATTCATTGTTTGAGCAGCATGTACCCATCAAATCCTACCTCCCCTCCCATCCCTGCAACCTCTCTCTTCGAGCGTATATTACAGGACTGACAGACAGCGCTGGGCCCGAATCGCTCCCTCAGCTGTGGAGGTCTGCTCTTGTGAGTAATACTGATCTGTGTGCCATCAGCCACCGTTGGCTTCACTTTCACACTGCCTCGTAGAAACTAGTTTTACTTCAAATGTCGAGAAACAATTTATTTTCTACCATTTGTAACACCAAAGGTAGCACATTATTAAGCTGGCTGACCTAATGGTACACATCTGTGCAACTCTTTCACATAACACCAAAGGATTTGTTTTTCTAGGTTTAAATTGAAAACCAGACAGCAGACATTGAAGCTGCAATGGTTGGATATTGTAGCTGAAATTGCCTTCACAGAGCCCTGCTATCTGTAGATATATCTAGCAGACTTACTCATCATTATAGTAAGGTAAAACACCTCATATAACTTCATTATACGTAACTACCCTTTTAAGGGCTATAATCCCTACAAGCCTCCCATTTAAAGATTTGATTTGTTTCACAAAACAACAGTGATCAGATGTATAACTGCAAGGCATATGGAGGAAAGATAATCCAGGAATGTTTATTAATTTAGCAATTGTACCTTTATGAGCTTTCACGGCACACTTAACTAGACTGTTGCAGCCACTGTGCTCCGCCCAGGACTCGTCCTAAAAGATTGCTGTCTGAATTGCTGCAATTCATTTAGCGTGACCGGAAGATAATGTTTAATCTGTAAAAGAAAATATGTTAATCTCTTATTTATGTTGATGACTGGCAGTCCCAGCTGGATCTGCTTTGCTATTCATAGAGTCGGGCCTCAGTCTCCTTGCCTCAGCCAGGCCGTTAAGGGAGTGATTTAGGTGTGTGTGTGTGTGTGTGTGTGTGTAAGAGGTATAATGTTTTCTTCACACAATGCTTAATTTTCCCTCTTCACCTGAACCTCTGGTTTCCAGCTCCTTTGCGGATCCATACATTTTTTTGTGAAAAAAATGAAAAAAATTAACCGTATTGACTCTACAAATTAGACGACTACATATGTGACGATGCTAAAGCTGGAGACCCTCCACTGTAAGTCCGGCAGATGTTTCTCAGTACAATAATCTAATAAGCGTGTTAGCTCTATTACATTATCCTGCTTAATTTCCAATATAATCAACTTTACTAAGCAAGAAATTTTATTTTGAAATGTTGGTCCTGAGAGAATTTCCAAAAACAGTTCGAGCCCTTTTCTAACATGCATCCTACAGCATCAACAAACTCAATTATCTTAGGAAGGTGTACACACACACACACACACACACACACACACACACAGGCCATATTTAGTTGCCTTTTGTAAGAATGATGCAATATTTTTTAATGTTTTACCTGGGAATTGTCTTTCCACTGGGCCATGATGGAAGATTTCCAGATATTTCACTACATCCTGATCTGGCAAAGTAGCCTGAACGTTTACAGGCTGAATTGTGTGAGAAAGGAAAGCTTAGGGTTCCCAGCTGAGAGCTGAGAGGCTAACTGGGTATGGATTACATTCTATTCCATTGTTAGTGGAGCAAAAAAAAAGCTGAATAAAATTTTTATTTAATTTTCTACACATTTAAATTTTCCTTCTGCATTTTTCACAATGAGATGTCCAGAGCATTTCCATGCGGTCATTGATAAAGACGAGGCATTTGAAGATAAAGATAATGTTATGAAGATCGAGTTATGGTGTCTGTGAGCTAGCTTTGTTAGCTTGCTGGCTACAATGCCTTAGCTACTGATTGGCTGAACAATTTATACAGTGATGCTACAGCAGTATACAGTGCAGTATGTGGATGATTACGTGACATATTGGGTTGAATGATGAATTACATTTTAATTTATTTTATCAACTGTTTGGTGGTAAATGGTGTTTTTTACCAAGTGATTGAAGACTAAAGGCAAGGTATAAAGCTTTGTATTTATTTTTACACTTGCTTTTATTTAACTTACAATATTAAATGTATTAATGTATTCAGTTAAATGTATTACAATGCACTCCTGTAATGAGTCTAATGAATAGTACCAATGAACTGCACTTTGTATGTGCTGAATGCTGCGGTGTTCTCATTACCTTAGCATCTGTAAGAACTCTAATCTTGAGTGTGAAAAACCCTGGCTGCCCTTGTTGAGCTTAATAAACCTACTGTATGTTGATTAATCACCTTAAATTACAATGCTACAACTGTACACTGAACCACACACACACACACACACACACACACACACACACACACACACATACACACAACACTATCCATTAAGTGGTGTGTCGGATACCCAGCCGTGAAATCAACCACTGAATATGGAGTGCTTCCGTTCGGGGAAAGAGAGATCCATTGATTGCTGTCTCCTGACATAAAAGAGTATTGATGCCATACCCCACAAGGATTGGTGTTAGACGTGCAGACAGAGAGGAATCGCGCACCATGGAGGAATCTGACCCCAGTGACCCCCCACATACTTTTTCCTCCATTGGGGAGCGTTGATTTTTCTCATGTCAAGCTTCACGGTACACTTTGAGTGACCTGTGAAGGCCGTCGCTCAGTTCTCCCCGACGTCTATGGCTAACAAAGGGAAGATGTTACAGTAAATATGTTTTGACAAAAAACACATCACAATATCTTATCAATATCCACAAAGCTTGTGCCACATCCCCCATCATCCCCACCTCTAAGAACATGTTTTCTTCGTACTCCACTTCTTTTTTCTCTTTCTGCTAAGGGACAAGGCCAAGAAACCTGAACTGAGTGAACCAAGTTAGTGATAATGAGCAGTATGATAATGGCCATGCTACACTCTGACCCATAGCTCCTCATTCACATTCAGTGTGTGATGATGGAATTGAATTTTTTCCACCCCTGGCCCCAGAAAATGAGTCAACGGTCATTAATGCAGCCTGATCCAGTGAAGACCCATGAGAAAAATGGCCTATTTGAGTCAAAAGTAATAGCTTCAAAATAACTGCAGTATCACATTACTATGCTATAAGATTACAATATTGTTCCCATTAGACAGTCACTGACACGCTGTAGACTTCTTTAAAAAACAAATGTTCTTGTTCCAAGTACTGAATCCAAAGCTACGGGCTTCACTTCCTATAACCTAAATTTATTAGTGTGGCGTCAGAAGAAATGACTTGCTAAATATTGTGCCCACAAGCAAAGGATGTGACTCAGTTTTCATGTTACACGTCCCCAGTGGAACATTGGCTTATAAAGTGCTCTTCCATAAAATGTCTGCTGTTACGCCATTCCGGCAGCCTCCGAGCAAAAACTGTAGAGGTAGTTTGATCTCCTCAGACATTTGACTGTGTAAGACAGGAAAACCTCCCTGTGAATTTGCTCTTAAATGAGGCGTATGAACACAAATCATCTACATAATTTTTGTCTTTGGTATGGTGGTTTCTGTAATATATATTCTGATATATATATATATATATATATATATATATATTTTTTTTTTTTTTTATTTTATTTTATTTTTTTTTTTATATATTTTTTTTCTGCATTAGACTTACAAGTTAGATGTTCTCTCCAACCGTCCGTCTTGTTGACAGTTTCAAGCGGAGAAGCTGTGATAGGAGAAGTACTGTCATTTTTCTATTAAAGGTGCCCTGCCACAAAACCGTTTTTACTTGCATTTTTAAAATATGTTAGGTCCATATATGTTTGTGTTATGTCGTGAATGTGAAAATTAACTGCTACCTCCTCTGTCAGCTCTAGCCACTGAAAAGAAATAAGTGGAGAAATCAGGCCAATTACAAAAGCTGGTCAGTCTGACGTGGTGTTGCCTGAGCTCATTACTATTCATGAGCTCACCCTGTTGTGCTGGGTAAAGGATGATGATAGCCAGGCTCTCATTGGCTAGCTGTTAGCCAATCAGAGTCAAACAGCTTAGCTCGTTGAATATTAATGAGAACTGGCACAAATCGAGTCTTCCTGCAGGCTTTTTATACCATGCTAGAATGGCTTGAAACAAGGTAACCAAGGTATTTTTTTCACAAAAAATGTTACAGAGTCCATGATAGAACTTCAGACATTACCACAAAGTAATGAAATACGTGTGGCAGGGCACCTTTAAACTATTTATCTGCAATAGTGCTGTAGCATTTGTGTGTCTTCCCATGAAGTGGGTGCTAGATAGCTGTCTGTCAGCCTGGCTGCCCTTGTGAACGCGCATCAAAGCCTACTGTCAAAAAACTTCTGATGGAGTTGGAACAGTGACACATTTCAGAACTATAATCAGTCACAAAATGACAGAAAAATTACCACCTTTCCTCAAGAGCAATCAATCAGTTCCAGCGCCAATCAGCTCATCTGACGCTCACACAAATAGACATGTCAAAAAAAAAAAAAAAAAATAGCCTGTAACACAACAGTTTTCGTTGTTTGGAGCCCTGAGGAAAAATGGAGGAGGCTTATTTGCATTCCTAAGACATCAAGTCCTCCAGCAAAACATCTGTGCTTACCTCATTTAAATACATCTTTGATTGTCAATAAAGCGGTGCACACACGTTAACCTCTCCAATTTGCATCCGTATGATTTGTTGAATAACTTGAGGTGTACACAAGCGATTGCAGCCACATCTTTTGACAGTTTATCTTGCTGTGTGCAGCAGGCCAGTGCTCCTAGTCAGTGTTAAATGATCATGTTCCAGTCTTATGGTCTGACCAAGATGTGCAACCAAGATGCCTGGAGGGACGAGGCACCGTTTGAGCAGAAAGATAAGACAGCCTCCTACCGCTCTGCCTTTGCTGGGGGAGCGCAGCAGGGGTGAGAGAGGTTGAGGGAGGTGTAGGGATGGAGCGGGGAGTGTGTGTGTGTGGAGGGGGGGATGTTTTCTGTCACTTCCTCTGTAATCTGACCAAAGCACGGAGAGGGAATGGAGGGTGAGGCGAGGTGAGTAGTTGTAAAGTGAATGTGTCACACTGGCAGGCCCCTGGGAAGACCCTGTAAACACTGCTCAGTCACAGCTCTGATTACAGAGGCAGAGAGGGATACAGGAGGAGGGATGGAAACATTGAGAGGAGGAGGGTGTGACAACAGGGGAGAAGGAGGGATGAAAACGAGGACGGAAAAGGACATGGAAAAGAGAAGCAGGGGGAGTGGGGGCGCTAAGTGAAAGGAACATCATATAGAAAAGGAGGAAGAAATAGACTCACAAACAAGAAGTGGTTTGGAAGAACAAAACAACGTGAAAGAATGAAAGAATCAAAAGTCTTTGTAGGTCTTATTTTTGTTTAGCCAGAATAGTTTTTTTCCCCCCACAGACTGAAGTTCCTGCTTCTATAGGAAATCATCCAGTCGACAAGCTTTGTACTGCTGTCTATAACTCATTTAAAAAAGTCAAGACATGGATTTGCCTTCTAGAGTCAATACTGCAGCTACACTGAACTCAATTCCATTTGCATTGCGTAAACGCCAGGCTGGGTCCCTCTGTGCTATTGATCTATGTAGCCTTTGCAACACAAGAATTTCTAATGCTGGAGAAGATATAAATTCCATTTTAGCAGTGACACCTAATTACCGTATGTGGCATAAGCAGGAACACTGACCAAAAAGCAGGAAATTGCCCTTGCTTTCTGCATTAATCAGTGTTCTTTGATACAAAGCTGTGAAATTGGAAATACTAATTATTTTTCACATTACAGATTATTACAGTCACTGATAAGCACAAATAAGCACAAAGAATGAGCATCAAGAATGAGAATCAACCAATGAAGGGAGGAGAAACAAAGTGGGCCAATCAGAAGGCCATACACACTCAGCATGTCGGAGTAAAGTCAAAGAGACACGAGAGGGAGATTGAGACTGAATAATGAGAGTCAGTGTGTGTCTGTCTTTGGGCTCAAGGTTGTTTCTGGTCCTGATAGCCATCTGCATTCAGTGACGTGGGCCAGATGGATTAGTTTAATATTGAATTAGAGCTGTCTCTTTAGAATGCCTGTCCAAGTTCACAGTTAGCTTGTATAATGTCTCATGTCATTCATCTGCAACGGCCTTCCCCTTGGCTCCTTCCAAGGAAAAATCGTAAAGACAAGGCGAGTGTAGAGAGAAGTTTGCAGAGTGAGATATTTCCAAGAAAAACAATTCCAAATTTGCTTATACGAGGTTGACATTGTCTACCATAGTCATGGTAGACTAACAAATTTCACAGAAGATACCTAGGAGAATCCTGCCATCATGAAAATGACTATAAAAAAGCCATCTCCTTTTCTTTTTATTAGGAATGAGGTATAAGTACAGAGCAATTTTATTATCAAGTTTAGGTTTGACATTGTCTGCCAATTTGACATTTCACAGTTCACATGAAATTATATTACTATTATGGCAATGGGAGGCTTTGGGTGTATATATAAATACACCCTATATATATATATATATATATATATATATATATATATATATATATATATATATATATATATATATATATATATTACAAATTACATGCGTTAAATGTCACTAGTTGTCTCATTTGATGTATATTGATTTACTTTACTCTGTTTACGAGTTTGTTTTCACACCTTGCTTTTGATAATTCAGTAAATTGAACTGAGACACGAGAGAGCACAACCTTGTCTCTCCTCAGAAGCAAATAAACTGCCACACATCTGTCAAACAAAAGAACAAGTAAAAAGCACTTAAATATATGTAAAAATAAAACTAAGGATTGAAAAAGTTAGAGAGGACACCAGTGCTAGGCATCAACACTTTCCATACACACTGAACAAACTCACTGTCTGAAATTTAAATTCTAACTTTTTTTACTTGCATGACCGCACTTAAGCGCAGTATTACCAAAGCATCATTACAATACATAAAAGACAGCAAAAGACCTGGCTGCAGCAGAGCACAGAAAACGTCCAAACATCCTCATAGATGGGCAACAATTACACAACGACAACAGCATTACCAAGCGGTGTTGGGTATTAAAAAAGTATTCGACATTGCAGCAGATTTATCCAGTCTGAAAAAGCTGCTGCATCATGGCCCAAATAAGTCAGCCAATGAAAAATGGTTTGAAGCAGATGACAGATGTTTGAGAAAAACACTAAGAAATGTATTAAATCAAAACATAGACAACCTCTGTCTCTCTCTGCATTTGCAGCCACTCTTTTTACAGTTACACACACACACACACATACACACACACATAGTGCGTGGCACTATCTTTATGGGACCCGTCATTGACATAATGCATTCACTAGCCCTTACCCTAACCTTAACCATCACAACTAAATGCCTAACCTTAACCCTTACCCTCACCCTAACCATAACCTAATTCTAACCCTAATCCTAAAACCAAGTCTTAACCCTCAAACAGACCTTTAAAGTTGTGGGGTCCAGCATTTTGGCCCCACAAAGCTGTCCGGACCCCACAAGTATACTGTATTCCCGGTTTTTGGACCCCACGAATATAGTTAAACAAGAACACACACACACACACACACACACACACACACACACACACACACACACACACACCTTTTCCATCATTCTCCCTACACTGAGCTGACTCCCCCAGACTGACAGTGTGGATGATTCCTCCTGTCAGGCTGCCTTAAGTGCACCCTGCTACACCATAGCTGCACCGCAGCACTCCCCCTGTCTGATCCTGCCCTCACCTTCTCTGTGGGCTCTCGCCCCAAACTTTCTCCCCCTCCTTTCACTTACATCTTCATCTATCCATCCTGCAGACTCATTTGGTTTCAAATCACTGCCTAACTTTTTACTCACCCCTTCAACACAAAATCTCCTCCCTCCTTTCCATGTGGGTGGAGGAGATGGAAATAGGAGTGTAATAATTGGCTTTCAGGGGAAGCCCATGCACCAATGGATGATCTGCAGAGGTAGTTGTTGTGTATGCGCTGGTTTTGCCAAGTCAGCAATGGCCTCAGGTCAGTACTTTGGTGTGCTGAACTCCATCTGACAATCGGAGGATTTAATAGTTTAAACAATAACAATGATCCATAGAAAAATGTGCCTGTGATATCACCCATAGAGCTCTCCAGGGATGTTTTGTAGAACATAATTTGGGTTTACACTCGTCAAATGTCAGAGCGGGTCCTGGGAATAGCTGAAGTAGGACAAGCGAGTGGTGACTACAGCATCTAACTGAGAGACTGTGGCAAACATGCCCTAAACTATTTATTTTTAGCCTTTAATATTCAAAATGTGTCAAAACTGCCATTAAGGCAGTATTTGAAGAATTTTCATACGATTAAAGCATCCTTCAACCTAAAATTTAAAAGGGTTTACATATACTGAAAATTGCAGGGACATAAACACTTTAAACAGGTTAAAATGTCTTAAAATGTTCATTGTTTGCCTCTGAGACTTTGAATGGGAGTTTCAGTTTAAGTTGACACACTTACTGTAAAGCAGTTAAAGTTTCAGTTGAAGTTGAAACACTGAAAAGGTACAGTGGAAGTAGTTGAACTGTCATTTAACAAGTAAGAGATTAAAACTAACATCTCAGTGTCTCCAGGTTGGATCCATGTTCTACTGTTTTGCTTTGGATTTGAAGTTGGGGCTTTTCCAATTGACTTCAATATAGTCAGTTTTCTTGGAGCCAAGTTCTATTGGCCAGCAGAGGGACTGCATCAAAAGGTACTCACTTCTTGGATTCATTCAGCATTTAGCTACTATGTGATGGCATTTTCAGAATTAGCCCAAACAGCTGAGTCAGGACCAAGATCCTATTATTCGCTTTAAAGCAGTCAGTTGGTAAGTTTTCATAAGAAGCCTTGGACAACCATTAACCAATGATAATCTGTACCTAATCTATTTTACATTTGTGAAATACTATTTCTGTATATAGTATATACCGAACTGAAACACTTATTTAATGCCATTACTTTGGTCCGTGACACGTCATAATGCAGCAGCACATTTAAGGGCACGTGCTGGCTTTTCAAGTGGATTTCCCATAGTGTAGTATTGGCAAACTCCACCACTGACAATGCAAATGTAACTAATGAGTGTTAAAACATGAAATGGCTATAGCAGAATAAATACTAGTCATGAATTGTATAAAACATTTGATATGGTCAACGTAGCAGAATGGTCAGAGCAGCAGCCATTTTTGTTGCCTAGTAACGGGGACGCTGGCGAGATTGACACCGCTCTGTCTGGCTTATTTACTTTCAGTAATTTTACTCTTTTTTGCGAATGCATTGATCATTTTGTTTGATTTTCATACTCGGTTCATTAGCATAGTTCAATAGTTATTTTTAGCTACGCATTTTGTTATCTTTCCGCCGTTTTTTGTTTTATACGGGGCTGGAGTCTGACGTGATGCCTGATAACCAGAGGATGCAAGTTGGTCATGGCTTGTCACGGCTGACAAGTGAATGCTGGCACAGCTTGCTGCCCCTGCTCGCCGTACTCGGCCATTGACCTGCTCCGGCTGCGCTGTCACCTGCCTGGACCTGCGCTGGAGGCTCTCCACCTTCAACCGGACATCGCCTTCCAGCCCCGCCGAGGATACATCCACCGAGGGTCCCGACGGAATTTCCACCACAGCAGCTCAACAGCAATAAAGTCCATCTGGTCCAGCTCTCGTCGCCCTCCACGCTCACCAACCGGGCTGTTGACCACAGCGTGTTAGCCCGCCTAGCTTGGTCGGCTAGCACCACCACCAGCTGTGACAACACCTCACTCAACTTCGCTCTGCTCAACATCCGCTCACTGAAAGGCAAGGGACATCTCATCCAGGACTTCATCTCTGATCGTAAGCTAGACTTTCTTTGTTTAACTGAGACATGGCAACAGCCCAACGACTTTTCTCAGCTGAATGAATCCACTCCTAGTGGGTTTGTTTACATCTGTCAACCCCGTGGCTCTGGCCGGGGAGGAGGTCGATAATCTACCGCGAGAAGTGGAAAGTCTCGCCGGTGTCTGTGCCTGTCTCCAGTTCGTTTGAATCTGCTGTCTGCAAGTTGTCTGGTCCCACTCCAACCATCATTGCTACTGTCTACCGCCCCCCTAAACCGAATAGTGAATTTTTAAATGACTTTGCTGCTTTTCTCACCCACTTATCCTCTCTCTCACCAAACATAATACTGCTGGGTGATTTCAATATCCACCTGGACAATATCAATCTGCCTCTCACCAAAGACTTCACCTCCTGCTTAGAGAGTTTTGGATGTCAGCTACATACCACTTTTTGCACACACTCCAAAGGACATATTCTGGACTTAATCTGCTGCTCTGGTGTCACCCCTTCTGACCTTACAGCTGATGAACTCCCCATAACTGACCACTTTCTCCTCTCATTTACAGTGAAACTCATTCTCTCCATCTCTAAAATACCACGCCTTATTTCATTTTGGAATATAAAGAATATCAACCCCGCCACTGATCTGGTCTCTCATTACAACACTGGACTCCATAATATTCTTAATTCCCTTGCTCCGTTAAAAACCAGATCGGTTTCTTTTTCCATCTCCGCCCCTTGGTTGACCCCCGATCTTCGTCTCATGAAAGCCAAAGGTCGGCAACTTGAACATCTTCATAGAAAAACTGGTCTCACTATTCACAAAGAAATGTACAATAACCACATCTTATGTTATAAGGACTCCATTGCTAGCACCAAAACCACTACTACTCCAGTATAATCACTGCCAAAAAAGGAAACTCCAAGTCACTGTTTTCCCTACTTAACAATATCACCCAACCCCAGGACTTTCTCCCCCTCACTTGTATACAACCTCCTTCTGCAACTCCATTATGTCCTTTTTCACTGAAAAAATCAAGAACATCCACCAGCACCTTGGATCAATCCCTCACCTCAGCATCTCAGCCGACTTTCACCCATTCACGCACTCATTCTCCTCCTTCCAGCTCCCAGATATTTCAAAAATCACAGAACTCACCCAGAAATCCAAGCCATCCACTTGTCAACTTGACCCCCTCCCCACACAACTTGTTAAAGCCTGCCTTCCCTCCCTGGTCCCCCTCATTTCTGCTATCATCCACTCCTCTCTCACCACTGGAACTGTCCCTACATCCATCAAAACTGCTGCCATTACCCCTAATTTGAAAAAACCTGGTGCCGACCCCTCCAACTTCAACAACTTCCGTCCTATACCCAAGCTACCCTTCATCTCCAAAATCCTTGAAAAAACAGTTGCCTCTCAACTCCATTCTCACCTATCCCACAATAACCTGTATGAACAGTTCCAGTCCGGTTTCCGCCCACTCCATAGCACTGAAACAGCACTTATCAAAATCACCAACGACCTCCTTATGGCAGCTGATTCTGGACTCCTCACCATCCTCATCCTCCTTGACCTGAGTGCAGCCTTTGATACCATCTGTCACACCACCCTCCTCAACAGGCTATCTTCCATCGGCATCACCCACACTCCGTTAGACTGGTTCACATCTTAGCTCTCTGGACGCACTCAGTTCATTCAACTCAAGTCTTTTAAATCCATTCCCTCCTCCATCACTTCAGGTGTGCCCCAGGACTCTGTTCTGGGGCCCCTACTCTTCATCATTTACCTCCTTCCCCTCGGCAATATCTTCCTCAAATTTAACATTCACTTCCACTATTATGCTGATGACACCCAGCTCTACCTCTCCACCAAACCCTCGTCCACTCTTCCACCCTCCCCCAAGGTTAAGAGTCTGGGTGTCATCCTTGACAGCACACTATCCTTTCAACCCCACATCAATAACATTACCCGGTCTGCCTACTTCCACCTACGAAACATCAATCACCTCTGCCCCTCCCCATTTGTCTGATCTCCTCCAGGTTCCCACTCCCTCCCGCTCCCTCAGAACCTCTTCCTCCATACATCTGTCTGTCCCCTTCGCCCGTCTCACCACCATGAGGAGCAGAGCATTCAGCCGCTCTGCTCCCCGTCTCTGGAATTCATTACCACCCCAACTCAGAAACATCGATTCATTCCCCCATTTCAAATTAAAACTCAAAAGACATCTGTTTAAAACTGCCTATTCCACTTGATGCCAATTGCTCTGCCTCTTTCTATTGTTTCTATTGTATTCTTTATTTTTATTTTTATTTATATTTTTTTGCTGCTTTTAAATGTCTTATCCCTGTATCGGTGTCCTTGAGTGCCGAGAAAGGCGCCTTTAAATAAAATGTATTATTATTATGATAAAAATCTTCTGGATTATGACTTAAAGGGAACATATTATGCTTTTTGTTATTTTCATATCTATCTTCATATCTACAATGTTATAATGTCGGAGTTTCATGTAAAACATGGCCAAAACTTAAAATAATAAGGCAAACGCATTTTAGAGAAATCCCTGTGAGATAAAACGTTCAGATTTCCAACTGTTCTGAACGCTCCAGTTTCAACAGTTTTTTCTACTGTCTAAGTATACATGGATTTCTCGGCAACGTCATCAGTGCTTGCGCACGCAACCGGGAGGCAGAAAGAAGACGTGTTTTGTGTAGCTAGTAGTAGTAGTAGCATAGTGTAAGTCAAAATGCCAAGGAGTTGTTGCGTGGTTAATTGAATCAGAATCAGAATCAGAAAGGGCTTTATTGCCAAGTACGTTGCACATACGAGGAATTTGTCATGGTGTTGTTGGAGCATGTCACACATACAAATATAAGAAGGATAAAAAAGATATAAACAATATAAGTATAAACATATACACACAGTACGTATTAATAACGATAAAATAAATTTAAATAAATAGTAAAATAAGTTAAACAGTAGTGAAAAGGGACGCTACAGTAGAGTAGGTACAGTGGCATGAGGAGCCAGAGGTGGGGTGTGGAGAGAGTCAGGGTGGATTCCGGGCCTTGTTTAGAAGGCTAGTGGCGGAGGGGAAAAAACTGTTTATGTGGCGTGAGGTTTTGGTCCTGATGGACCTCAGCCTCCTGCCAGAGGGGAGTGACTCAAAGAGCTTGTGTCCGGGGTGGGAGGGGTCAGCCACAATCTTTCCAGCATGCTTCAGAGTCCTGGTGGCGTATAGGTCCTGGAGCGGCGGCAGATTACAGCCAATCACCTTCTCAGCTGACCGAATGACACGCTGCAGCCTGCCCTTGTCCTTGGCAGTGGCAGCAGCGTACCAGATGGTGATGGAGGATGTGAGGATGGACTCAATGATGGCTGTGTAGAAGTGCACCATCATTGTCTTTGGCAGGTTGAATTTCTTCAGCTGCCGCAGAAAGTACATCCTCTGTTGTGCTTTCTTCACGAGGGAGCTGATGTTCAGCTCCCACTTGAGGTCTTGGGAGATGGTAGTTCCCAGTAAGCGGAAAGACTCCACAGTGTCGATTGTGGAGCCACAGAGGGTGATGGGGGCAGGTGGGGCTGGGTTCTTTCTGAAGTCCACAACCATCTCCACTGTCTTTAGAGCATTGAGCTCTAGGTTGTTTTGCTTGCACCAGGTCACCAGGTGGTCAGCCTCCCACCTGTAGGCGGACTCGTCTCCATCAGAGATGAGTTATATATATATAATACTTTTAAACAAGACAGTGTCAATGTTGTTCAGGTGTGGTTGGCTTTCACATCTGATGTGGGCCTCACCAGAGCTCAGAACATTGTATTAAGGTGGACCCAAGACTGTATTTCTAGTCTTTACCACACCTTAATTCAAAAGATGCTTGTTCATTTCTTTAGATTCATAATTGCCAGCAATCTTTATGTTACAGACATATTTGCTATAATTCCCCATAACAGTAATTTCTAAACTTCTCTTCAACATTGCGTGGAAGTCGGGGACGGTGCCTAAGGAGTGGCAGACCGGGGTGGTGGTTCCCCTTTTCAAAAAGGGGGACCAGAGGGTGTGTGCCAATTACAGGGGTATTACACTTCTCAGCCTCCCCGGTAAAGTCTACTCCAAGGTGCTGGAAAGGAGGGTTCGGTCGATAGTCGAACCTCAGGTTGAAGAGGAACAATGCGGATTCCGTCCTGGTCGTGGAACAATGGACCAGAGCTTTACTCTCGCAAGGATCCTGGAGGGAGCCTGGGAGTATGCCCAACCGGTCTATGCTTGCTGTGCTTTGTGGATCTGGAGAAGGCGTATGACCGGGTCCCCCGGGAGACACTGTGGGAGGTGCTGCGGGAGTACGGGGTGAGGGGGTCCCTTCTCAGGGCCATCCAATCTCTGTACAACCAAAGCGAGAGCTGTGTCCGGGTTCTCGGCAGTAAGTCGGACTCGTTTCAGGTGAGAGTTGGCCTCCGCCAGGGCTGCGCTTTGTCACCAATCCTGTTTGTAGTATTTATGGACAGGATATCGAGGCGTAGTCGGGGTGGAGAGGGGTTGCAGTTTGGTGAGCTGGGGATCTCATCGCTGCTTTTTGCAGATGATGTGGTCCTGATGGCATCGTCGGCCTGTGACCTTCAGCACTCACTGGATCGGTTCGCAGCCGAGTGTGAAGCGGCTGGGATGAGGATCAGCACCTCTAAATCTGAGGCCATGGTTCTCAGCAGGAAACCGATGGAGTGCCTTCTCCAGGTAGGGAATGAGTCTTTACCCCAAGTGAAGGAGTTCAAGTACCTTGGAGTCTTGTTCGCGAGTGAGGGAACAATGGAGCGGGAGATTGGTCGGAGAATCGGCGCAGCGGGTGCGGTATTACACTCAATTTATCGCACCGTTGTGACGAAAAGAGAGCTGAGCCAGAAGGCAAAGCTCTCAATCTACCGGTCAGTTTTCGTTCCTACCCTCACCTATGGTCATGAAGGCTGGGTCATGACCGAAAGAACGAGATCCAGAGTACAAGCGGCCGAAATGGGTTTCCTCAGGAGGGTGGCTGGCGTCTCCCTTAGAGATAGGGTGAGAAGCTCAGTCATCCGTGAGGAGCTCGGAGTAGAGCCGCTGCTCCTTCGCGTCGAAAGGAGCCAGTTGAGGTGGTTCGGGCATCTGGTAAGGATGCCCCCTGGGCGCCTCCCTAGGGAGGTTTTCCAGGCACGTCCAGCTGGGAGGAGGCCTCGGGGAAGACCCAGGACTAGGTGGAGGGATTATATCTCCAACCTGGCCTGGGAACGCCTCGGGATCCCCCAGTCGGAGCTGGTTAATGTGGCTCGGGAAAGGGAAGTTTTGGGTCCCCTGCTGGAGCTGCTACCCCCGCGACCCGTTACCGGATAAGCGGAAGAAGATGGATGGATGGATGGATAGTAATTTCTAAACAGTTTTGCAAAGATAAAATTGGGCTAGTTTGAACACTTCCTTTATGTTGAAGTCACACTTACACACCCTTCCTTATACTACATCTCTCAAATACTAGTATTTCAGAATGTTTTTTTTATGTTTTTCCTTGGGTTGGACTCAATATTGGTGCAGCACAGCAAACATTTCCAAAACTATCACTTATTTGACAGCTTGTATGCTGAGCAGGTGAGACAGGCAAATACTGTGCAATAAGAAACAGAATGATGGGCAGGACAGATATAAAGAATTTAGAACAAGAGAGAAGGAGAGAGAGGAGGAACAGAGAAGATAAATGATGGGTCAAATTGGTTTGCAGCAGCGGAGATGCCTGCAATCATAACGGGAAAGACAGACATCCGGATAGATGTGTGTGGGAAAAACCACAGCTATAGCACTCTAACCAGATTCTGATCCCTTACTGGAAATGTTTGTGAGAACCCGAGTGATTGTGGCTGCCTGATTCAGTAGTGGTGGTGCTCTTTTTTATCTCATAAGTTAGGAAGACAAACCAAGAAACCAACAAAGAGATAGAATCTACAAAGAGAAATGACGACAGATCGATTTATTCACTGGTTTTACGGCAGATTGACACCCCTAAACTAAAGGACTTTTTAGATGTAGTGTAGTTCCAGCCAGGGTTATAAAACTCTATATGGCCTTAATATCCACTTTCAGTTCACTTGTAAGGAGGACAGAAAAAAGAATCCATGGCTATTCATCCTTATCACAGCCATTTTTATCAATTTGTCATATTATCGATCGGACAGGGAAGCCAGGGCTCTGCAGCATCCAGCAGCAGAGGTGAAAGAGGAATAGAGATGGTACCTTTGGAGTTTGACTGTCACACCACATAGCTCAGGCCCACACTGGTGTGTGTGTGTGTGTGTGTGTGTGTGTGTGTGTGTGTGTGTGTGTGTGTGTGTGTGTGTGTGTGTGTGTGTGTGTGTGTGTGTTACATCCACTGTATGAGTAGAGATAGATGAGCCACAACAGAGCCTCTGACCCGGATACTAATGGATCTGCCCCAGCCTTCTGTCACACACACACACACACACACACACACACACACACACACACACACACAGTATCTATACATCATCAAAAGGATAAATGTTTTTGTTATATGGTGTACAACTTTATAATAAAAATGGTGTGTGTGTTTGCCTGTCTGAGCATGTTGCTCCAATTTGTTAGTGTAAATGCTGCAAAAAGTGAGCAGTACTAAAATAAAAGAAATTGTCATGTAGTTTTTTTTCTTTGTACTTGTACACCAAAGCCATTTGTTTTTCTTTCATTCCACAGCACCTTAAAACATATGCCTTGCTGCTCACATTAGAGTTGTTGGCTTAGCGCATGTTTTCCCACACCCATTTGTGTGTATGTATTTACAGGCACTCGCAGCAAGACTATGTATGCCATTATTAAATATTAAAAGTGGGAGTGTTTGCATTGACCAGCTACTGCTAATGGCACTGTGGTGTGTGTGTGTGTGTGTGTGTGTGTGTGTGTGTGTGTGTGTGTGTGTGTGTGTGTGTGTGTGTGTGTGTGTGATATCATGAGATGAGGCACTTTACAGCAGGAGCTGCTTCTCAACTTCTTGACAGAGGGAAACACGGCGCTCTCAGTATTTCAGCAAGGGTGGCTTACCCCTGAATTATCTGTCGTGTATGCTGTCTCAGCGTCTCAGCCATCTGTCTTTCTGCTCAGGTCTTTCTTAAGATTCACTGCCTGCACTGAGGCATCACTAGAAGGGTTTACTGGATGAATTCCCAGAGGTTTTCTGGGAGGTATGATTGAATATGAATTTCAGTTTGGACGAGGTTATCTGTATGCCCAACGGTATTTTATGTCTATGCCCATATTCAGCACTGTTTTGCAAACAAGACAGACAAAAAAGTCCATTTCAACTTTTTTCACTTGATAGAAAGGCATACCATATTTTAAAGCTGCACTCATTATTTTCATATAACCAATGGGCCAAGTGCCTTTGTGTAAATTTTCGCTCATGTGATGAACACACTGCCTTTCCCACCAGCTCTCTGGAGCATTTTAGTGACTTTCAGCTGATTGTTTTGTTTTGACAGCTTTCATCTACATTGTTTGAGTACATTCTGACCGCACATGTTAAGTCTGCTTCTGCAGGAGGAAGCAGTTTTAAGCAAAAAAGCTCTGCACCAAAACGCAGACAAACAACTTTAGCAACTGGGTAATGAACATTGTGACAGATATTTCCCTTAGGAGTTGGTGGAGACCAAAACAGAGCTAAAAGGAGAGTGAATATTGAACCTACATTCGTCAGGTCAGTGGAAATGCAACTCTAGATAAATGCTTAAGTTGCTCCTTGTCTGTTGGATGAGTAAATAAATAATTGTGTGCTAATGTGTTTACCACAGTACCTATAAAAATATGTTGATGTTGTGTTTACTGTATAGAAAATGATGCTTGATTTTTACTGTGTTCAGCCCTCATGTAACCTGACGCAACAGATTGTTTGTTACCACAGAACCCAGAAACTGTTTAGACAAGTGGCACTTTCAAAAGATATCTGGCAGGTGATTGGATGAACCATCCCTCTATCACAGCCAACGTTGTTTTGAACGAACATTCACATCACACACACCTAAACCACGCCCGTAGCTACCAGTAGCTCCTCACTGGATACTGGTTCGGTAAGAGGGTAGTTCAGACACAAATGCATTACTAGAACCCTGGCAAGATTTATTTATTTTAAATTGACAGGGACAGTGCATATTACAGTTTTTTTTGATTGCTAAGCGACAGTGGGCACAACTGGAGTCACGTGCAAAACTCAAACTACAGTCTGCACAGCAGCAGCTCATGTGGACCAAACTCTAGTTCGTTTTTCATTGCTTGAACACAGTTTTCAAAACTCTACACACTTATCCCATGACTTTAACCACAACCTGCACAACACTGTGTATTTACAGCACTTTGTTCAAATGCTAACACACTGCTGTCAAAACTGTGAACCACACATCCAAAACAGAATAGATTTCAGTCTGGTGCCTATCAAACACTGCTGATTGGAATTTTAGCTGAAAGCCTAAGCAGGTGTCTTGTTTTAGACCAGTTAGTGAACATATATGGTATTTATACAGAGAAAGCTCAGAAAGCCTTTTTTTGTATACAAACACCAAATAAGAATGAAACAATTATACACTGTACCGTTTGAGAGAAACAGGTAAAAGAGCAAAGATACCAACATGTCCAGGTCAGATGTCTGACGTTATGTACACAGCTATAAAAAAAAAAAGTGAAAAACACTTTATCTTTACAATAGTAGAACTGCGTTCTTACTGTTTTCAGAAAGTAATGGAGGTGAAAGCAATAGAAACACCACATTCATTAGTATTTAGAGATGATGCAGACATTCAGTGTAATGAAGAAAACTTGCTGCATGATGCTGGAGAGAGGCAGGATTAGTCACACTATTCTTTGTTACTGTTATGCACCTTTAGTTTTTTTCCAATAATTCCATAAATTACTAGAGACAAAATACTATATTGAAGAAAACTGCTGATTTTCATTCCTTCTTGTTTACCTTACGTAAAAATTGGTATATTATACAATCTATATCTTTTCCTTAAATAAACTATTGAGTAGTGTCAAGTCACTTAAATTATACAAACTGTAAAGATGAAAAGTTTGTATTTTCTGTATTGGTGTTTGATGCTAGTGTTTTGACTGGCAGTGTGTTCTGAGTGACGGTGTGTGTTATCTCAATGAGGATTGTTCTGAGTGTGTGGCTGCACTGAGCCTGTTCTGAGACGTGTGTTAAGAGTTGTGTTGCTTGGAATGAGTTTTGCAGGTGATGTGAACTGTTGGTAGTGCAGACTGTAGATAGAGTTTTGAACATGTGGCTTCAGTTGTGCCCACTGTCGTTTAGCAATCGAAAAAACTGTAATAAACATTTCTGTAAATATGCTGGATAAAGATGGATTTGCGTGTGCTAGGTAATCTCGCGATTCTCGTGTAATCTTGTGATATCATGTGAATCCAATTGACGTGCAAAGTAAGTCCTCATTGGGTTCCCTGCCACACTTGCACCCCTGCCTCAAGGATTAACTATAATGTGTCTTCCCTGAGTTCATTAATTCAGCCTTGCATTCATATTTAAAGGACACACTGGAGTATAAAACAAGATTACTTTGTCTATAGTCTCGCATTGCCAGACCTTCTTCCACAGCGCTGCGGAGGAGGAGTCCACACAGCATTCCGGGATGGGAGAAAAACGTGCTCTGGTTTATTGGCATTTCTTCAAACCAATCACAATCGTCTTGGGCGACGCTAGGTACTGCACAGAGCAACGGTGCCTCTGCAAAATAGCCTCGGGAAGAAACTTGTTTTGGTGGAACGTGTACGTTCAAAGGATGTTTTAGTCGTGCAACAGAAAACTCAGATTGCGCATACATAGTCCTCATAAATCCACCGGAGGTTAAAATGCCAACACAAAGAAAGCGGAAGGTAACGGACACCCGGCGGCACCTGAACAATCCCGGAAGTGGAACGTCGTGGATATAGACTACCTTGTCTAATACATCTCAATGGAAGGTGTTATCAAGACGCATAATAGCTTTTTAGCGTATTTATCATCGCCATTTGGCCTCCATTGAGTTACATTACCTTGCGATTGCGTGTCAATTTACGCCGTAGCGAGTAGTATGAAAGGCCGAAAATCTGCGTAGGGAGGTCTGCGTGTCACGTTTCCTAAACCCAACCGTGCCGTTGTTGTCCCGCGTCCCGTTATTGTTTTCCTAAATCCAACCGTCCCGTTCTTCTTTTCCTAAATCCAACCCGGGCTCCAAATGCAACGTCCAGTTCTGGTGTAGACATACACGCGGATAGCTCCAAATGCAACGTCCCGTTCTTCTGCATAGACATACATGCGCATAGGTCATAATGCGTACAGATAACACGCGCCACTTGGCTTTAGAAAGTGGCATGTATGTTAAAGCGAAGTCATGATATCACGTTGCGCTAAGTGGCGCCTGCTACCATTGTTTGACTTTTGAATTGGGGTTATGTGGAGGATAAGGAATGGTGAGTGTCAGCCTGATGATGTTAAAATATCGCTAATGAAAACTTCACTGTCTTGCTGGACTTACAGTAGGTATCATACAATATGTGTCGTTTTGATGTGTTCATGACATTTTCCTCTCCCGGTAATCTAGTGTTAGCACAGCTAATACTCTGTCTGGTTTCTTTCTGCCTCTTACATTACATTCATTTTTTAATTTTTTTTTCTGTGTCCTTTACTCTCTTTTCAGACTCTTTCCTTTTTTAATCAATACCCCCACTCGATTTGCATCAGTCTGTCTCACACAGCAGCACCTGGGGACAGGTTTTAAAGATTTATTATGAATTAGATCACAACCGTGCACAGCGGTATGGCAGTCTTCTAAAAATTTTAATTATTGTTTAAATAATAATGGTGACCCTGGTTCATCTTGTCATAATACAGGCCTTGAGGAACCAAAGATAACATGCAGATATTCCTATAGAGACTCTGTATTCAGAACAGTATGAGTTATGTGTGGCAGCAAATGCATTTTAGCTCTTTCGTATCTTGCACTTGCACTGTACCAGACTCTGGGAACTCTGGGACACCGTGCATTCGTCTCGAGGGATGTTTCCTCAAACGAAATGGAAGAGTTAGCAGATGGAAGGACTGCTCATGCTCAACAAGGGACAGACAAGAGGGAACAATCCAGTGGTGACATTTAGCTGGAGCACTGCCCTTTAACAAAAGTCAATTCAACAGGAACACACAAAGGTCAGTGTGTTTAGCCGGGGCCTTCATGATGAGCTATAAACTGCAGCACATTCCTTGGTGACACACTGACAACATTTGCTTTCTCACACCTTTTGCTTACCGTAGCTGTCCTGACTGATGAATTTACCTGCAAACAATAGCCTTACATGTAACAACAAAAAGCTACAATTAAAGCTCAAATATTTGCAGGCATCTTCTATATGCTGAAAATAGATTTTTATTTTGTAAAAGTTTGAATGTGCAAAGGATTTCACAACAGATTGCTACACTGAGTATGCATCATTTCCTTTCTTTTCCTTCTTTGTTATAGCTTATTTTCAGTCCCTCCCTACATTATGGTCTGGCAAGAATAACCTGCTTCAAACAGAAATGCAAATTTCAGAAGCAAGATGCCATCAAAAAGCTGTTTTAATCTTATCTTTCTTTAGCATGCGTGCCCAAATTATAACCCTTGTGACATCTGGTGGGATCACTATCTTGCTACAATGGCTCTATGGCTACTGTCTTGCAGTCATGGTGCCAGAAAGTCTAGCAATGCCAGGTCACAATCTTGCCATTGTCAGACTTCTGGCTGAATGGCTACTATTATCTTGCATGAATTGTCAAAATTGATTAGTGGTGATGTGTAGATCTGAACTGGTCTAGCACACTATGCATTTCTTACAAAGATAGTCATAATCCGCAGTGAAAAGAAACCCCCATTGTCTTCCACCAACAACTTCTACCTGAGGAGAGACAGGCGAGCTCAAGGCAGTTAAACCACTGTGAAGCAGGAGAATAGACTTCAAAGATAAGCTGATTTATACACAACTTTTCACCTCAGGAATGCTGATATGGGGATATTAGCGTTTGGTGAGAAGGGAATGTTGAAGCTGGCCCGGCTCTCTGTGATGTACTGTACAGAGGGTCCATGTATTATTTCATCTGTCTCCAAACGCTACATCTTCTGTGCTCTCTCATGTTGTTTTCAGAGGATGGGTATTATGTTCTATTCACAGCCCCCCTTTTTAAATACTGATATGATTTTTGTACATGAAACAAAAAGACAAACCGAATGGAGACATTTAATCTATGCAGTAAATGAGCTTTGGAACACGATTGTAAGTTTTAATTTACATTTTACATTCACACTTTGAATACTTAGTACATACTTACATAATTAATGAGAGAACCGTGGCATAGTCATTTTATTGAATCAAAATGGAATTTTTGTTTGAATTAATAGAAATATTTCGGGAAGATGTGCATATTCAGAGACAGTTCCGGGATTGCTCCGTTGCCGTCGGAAATTCCGCCAGATGTCACTCTTTTCAGCCGGATGTCCGTTACCTTCCGTTTCGTTTGTGTTGTAATTTTAAACTCCGGTGGATTTATGAAGACTTTGGTTAACTGCTCCTCAGATCTCTGCAGGGTAAATCCAGACAGCTAACTAGACTATCTGTCCAATCAGAGTGGTCTGTTGCACGACTAAAACAACTTTTGAACGTACACAAGTTCCTTCCCGAGGCTATTTTGCAGTGGCAGTCTGGCGTTTCCCAGTGCTTTGAACCACCCACGGCGATTGTGATTGGTTTAAAGAAATGCCAATAAACCCCATCGTGGAATGCTGTGTGGACTAGCCAGACCCTCCTTGGCAGCGCTGTGGAAGAAGGTCTGGCAAAGCGAGACTACACAGAGAGACAGACATCAAACATGCATCAAAATGTATCTGAACTTGAACTTATTTAAGTATATCTAAAGGCCCTTAAGGGTCAAACGAGGTGGTATTTCCAAATACACTAGTAGAATAAGAGTCTATTACTCAGGCCTCAGGGTTCATGTAAACAGTGTCTGTACTTTAAACACTTAAGGCTTTTCACATTTACTCCTACAGATCTGGATACACTTTCCCCAGTGGCCATCACCCTCACCACCATGTGATCCTTTGTGGAACACAAAAGTTTGACTCAGTCTCTGTGTTTTCTTAGCCTCCTCTAGCCTCTATCATCCGACTCCTTCCCTCCGCCCCACGTCTCCCTAGTCTTCTTTTTCATTTCTTTCCTTCTGCCATTCTTGCTGGTGATGAGAAGCATTATTTCTCAGAGCTTTTACACCCAGGAGGCCGCAGCCTGGCTTTTGGCAGACGTTGATAAGGGATGATGCTGCGCTTGCCAAGCCATACAAATTATTTCAGGAATAAAGAGATCAATAGCATCTTTTAGCAAATCCTCCCCCTTCCCAGACCACCGTTCATTTCGAGTTTATTTTTCACTGGCAGAATAAAAGTTTGGGGAAACAAAGAAAAATCTGAGGGAGGCAAGTTTTAAAGTGTGTTTTGCACCAGAGGTCATTCGTAAGAAACAAGGAAACACAAATGTCAGCTTTTCGGTTTGCTGAAGTTGTCATTCTCAGGATCAAAGCTACAACGTGTGTGTGTGTGTGTGTGTGCGTGCATGTTCACCTCTGTTTCTTACTTTCAAGCTTTTCGATGAGTTAAGAAGTTGTTTTACCATTTTGAGAAATACACTTATTTATTTTCTTCCCGAGAGTGAGATGAGATGTTTGATATCAGTGCCTTGTCTGGTTAAGTAAGGAGCAAGGGCATAGTTAGCCTAGCTTAGCATAAAGAATAGAAGCAGGAGGACAGCTAGCCTGGCTCTGTCCGAAGTGATAAATATGCTTACCCACACCTCTAAAGTTAACATGTGGTATCTTGTTTGTTTAATCCATACCCAAACAGACATATACAAATGACTGGGGGTGCAGCTATTTTAGCTAACAAGAGCAAAGGTGCAGTCTGTGCTTCATAGAGTCTTGTCATCACAGTGAGGTTGCCAGGTTTGGCACCATTTCACTTGTATAGAGACCCTAAACCCAAAGCTTTTCTCACCAACCTTATCTGGCAATCCACACTATAGCCGGAGACGCTGCACAGATGACAAAACTATTGTTTACCAAGAAGTAGTTATAGCATTTAACGCCCCCTCAAACCACAAATTGACCTTTTTAAATATCTGTTTAACACAGAATAAACAAACAAGATACTCCTTGTCAACAGAAGTGTTCATCAATCTTTGGAAAAAAAGTCAGGCTAGCTGTTTCCTCTTGCTTCCATTGTTTATGCTAAGCTAGGCTAACAAAGCCTCATTAGCCTCACACACACAGTGATATTGTTCTTCTCATGTTACTTTTTGAAAAAAGAAAAGAAAATTAGCAAGCTTTAGGAATTGACAATCCAGCCAACACATTCAGATAATCTGCCTTCTTTTTTATTTTTTTTACAGTAGACTCTGACATGTCACAGTTGCAAAAGCATAACTGTAATGAATTACCTTAATTGCAGCATTCCCTTCAGGTGTGTCAGTTTTAGGGCCCTGGCTTTGTGGGTGATAGCTCACTACATGAGACACTTCAATGAGACAATTTACAGAACCATGTTATTAAGCACTCCTGTGATTTTGCCACTAGAACTAGCACTATTACTACAATTCAGTTTTTTTTCTGTTTTTCCAATGGCAGTATAGTCATCTTTGTGGTCATAGCGCTGACATATACAATATATATCAACAACACAACAATAAAGAAATAAATGATTAGACATTTTTTTGATAAATTCTCTCCTTTCTTATTATTTTAAGGCAGCTGTCAGTCCTGCACAGTGTGACTTGGGTTTTCCAAAGGTACTTTGTGAGCACATATACAGTAGCTGTTAGTGGAGAAACTGAAGGCTAAAGAAAGCAAACTTGCAGCCATTTGCTCAGGTAATGGTCTTTGTAACCAGTCCGATTTCTGCTGCCACTGTGACAGCACGGAATCTGTTCAGTTTATCATTCTAATAAGAAACATTCATGGTTTGAAAACAGATTTTTCCCATTATTATGCTATACTAACTTATTTAGTTTGAACAAGAAACTTTTCTCCTTATAGCAACAAGCTAACTTATCTCATTAGACCAAGAAATTTGTTTTAATGAAAAAAAAGCACAAAGGGAAGACCTTTTAGTCCATGGGGACTGTGTGTGTGTGTGTGTGTGTGTGTGTGTGTGTGTGTGTGTGATGAGGAGGTGCTCTCTAATTTCTTACTATTGACGTTTTTTGTACTTTATTATTTCTTAATGAGTTTTACTGAGCAGTGAATGGTTTTATGGGGCCTTGGTGTGAGACACATTAGAATGTAACATATGAAATTCTCATTAGCGTTAAATGAAAATAAACAGCTGCACTTTTTCAAATTCATAATAAGCGGAGCAGAGTGCATTCTATATGCTACACAGAGGCTCCGTACTTGGTTATTTTGACATCATCTACCGTGCTCAATAATAGCAGAGTCTAGCACGTCTCATGCCAAGCATATATTAACATGTTATAGATCCTCGTTATAAAATTTGTGTTAAAAAAGCCAACATACAGTTATCATAAAAGTATCTTGTTATAATGAGAAAAGCTCTTAATATAACAGGAAATGTGCTTGTTATAATGAAATCAGATTCATCCCATTCTCATGAACGGGTTCGTTGTTGAATGAAATTTTATGCACAACAATTTGTATGATATCTAAGATTAAGATTAGAAAAAAAGATTGTGGTTTGGGCTAAAACACCAGTCCCCTCAAGTAGTACTTCTGGGACACGAACACCCGTTTCCTGGGTGAAAGTCTCGTGTTTTACCCTTTACTTCTTCCGGGACAGGAACACCACTCCATGCCATTTTGTTGCTATCAAGCCATCACCCGCCGTTAGCATCCCATTGACTGCCATTCATTTTGGCGCCACTTTGACAGCGAATAACTTTACATCTGAAGCATTTAGGGACCGTTCGGTATTTATGGAATGGACCACCGGAGAAAAATAGGGGAGGGTCATGTCTTTTTATTTTTTGCTGAGGGGAGGGTCATCCAACATTTTTTAGTCTGGGCGGGGGGGTCACCCAAATTTTTTATTCATGAAAAGAGCAAAATTTCAAAGTGGCTTGTTTGGTGCATATTTATCCATGTAGCTCTCAGTCTCTGCCCCCTAGCAGGTGGTCTGACCGCATACGCGGAGTTTGCTGGGGGGGCCCCCTGGTGGCTGAAACGGGTAATTGCATTGTTTAATAGTGGAATAATTAGATCTGGCATGACCAGATATTTTATAAATATCTTAAATAACACAAAAGAACTAAATGTTGATAGGTAATACATCAGAGTTCATATACTGCTTTAGGAAAAAAAAATATTACCTGGCTGACGATGGGAGGACGAAAAACGAAAGTTTCTGTTGCACTAGTCTGGACATCTTGCCGTGCCAACCTTGCAATAAAGGTTTCCTAAATGCCATGTATATAAATGTGATGTCAGCTTACTAATTGATTGCGGGTTTTGTGTAGATTTGGACTTGTATACGTTTATTCCAGTTTGTTTAAACGGCGAAGTGGAGAGGCCTCGTTCACCTGTTTGGAGCTGGCTGGTGAATGTGACGCTCGTATAGGCCTTGCTGGATACACCGTATCATTTACCTTTTTGTGGATCTACTGATCGCTGTAGATTATTTTTTTTTTGTGTCATTGGATTACGGTAAAATGCAGATCTTTTTTCTCAACGTGTCTTAACGTTTTATGGTGTGACTGCGCTTGGTTTCTGCGTTTGGAGAGGCATCTCAACAGACTGTAGGTCCAACACTGATTGTTCACCGTTACATTTTAGTTGAATTTAAGCGTCTGTCTATTGAGTTCCAAAACAGCCGTGCCGCGATTGGATTTCATAAGGGCGAATTGTTAAATTGTTACAATGTAACTTAAAAACTTTAAAAATAAACATATGTGTTTTGGAATATAATGTCCAGCTTCGGCAGCTTTACCTATGTGCTAAAATATACAATGACGATAGTGACAAGTCCATAGCAACCAGTGTTGAATTGGTTATATCCCAGTGTGCTTTGCTGAATGGTCTCAATGTTTTATTGTTTTATTTCATATGAATACTAGTTTACTAGAGGAGTAACTTAGTATCTGAAGTAATGCAGTATTGCATGAAGTGTGCATTTAGTTTCCAGTGCTTATTGTGTTTCCACAACAATGTTAGTGAGTAAATCTACTGAAATCGCCACCACACCATAACAGAGGAGTGGGATGTGTAAGATGAGAATGCAGAGGTTAACTCCGTACATCATGGCTGTAAAAATCAAATGGTATCTGTGCTTCTTTGCTAAGTGCAAACTTGCACCCAAGGGGAAGGTCATGTCTCTTTTTCAAATCGTTTTGGAGGGTCATAGGAAAATTATTACTGACAAGAGGAGGGTCACGTCTTTTTAGGTTAGAGGCCACAAAACTCCTCCGGTGGCCCCTTAATTAAATAAGGAACAGTCCCTAACTTTAACTAATGTTAACTATAATTTTAGTTAGCAATAATTAGCCTGTGCCTATGTTATCTCCTTACGTATACCTATGCTCTCCGTCTCTGCAAGATTCGGAATGATTGAGATTTCTCTTGGCACAACTACCAGACTTCCAACTTTCAGACAGGTTGCTCATGTCACATCTACATAGCCAAGCTCAGTTGGAGGCTGCGCAGTAATGCTCAGCCCTCACCGGAAAAGTGATTCTAATATACTTCACTGGTCTCCGTAGAAAACAACAGCATCACTTTGTCCACTTATTTAACTGTCTATGCTTAAAAGTGTTTTGGGACCCAGATTTTTAAAGTCTTATACTAAGTGCTCCGGTCATAAGTATTACAGCCACTAGCGGTCGCTGCCTTACAGCGGTAGTCAATGTGGGGATTACAGTAATAAATACGTGGAATACATACAAATTGCTTTTCATAGCTATGTATGAATAGCTCATAAGAACAGCCTGCACAGTACTGCTGAAGATTTCATTCAGCTCTTCTCTCTGGTTTATTAGTTAAGGTCATTGTAATGCCAGTGTCTGGTTAGAAGCACCATATCTCTACGTATACCCTGCTCATGCTCCGTGCATAATGATCTACAGAATCTCTCATAGATCTTTCAGTGTAAATGAAAGGAATGGCCAGACATAATGGGGTTTCTGCAGCCCTAAATGAGACATGGATATGAATGATGGAGCATTACAATGGTAGTCTTTGTCATTTCTGGCCATGTTGCAGCTTCGTATCAATGTGCTGAATGGCTCATTACTCATCATAGGAGATCAGTGCATGTGTGTGTGTGTGTATGTATATACCATAGACTATGGTATATACCAGTACTGTATGAATATGAATGAATGATTTTTTTTTTTAATTTATTATTGCGTCATGCATACAATAAAATATGCCCAGCCCACACAGGCTTACAAGACACCATTACCTTGGACAAAGGACCAGATGCCAAAGTAACCACATACCATAAACAAATAAACCTTCTAGTCTTTTTTGCCAAGCTTTAGAAACAAAAGTCGCCAAATTATAAATATTAAATTTAAACAACCACTCCAATTGGTCATCATCTGTGCACCAGAACATTTCAGGATTTTGGACAGACATTTCATGTAACATCAGTGTTCTTAACTCACAATACAAAAGAAAATGTGATTCGTTATCAACTTCTACTAGTTCACATAGTTCACACAACCTTTTATCTTCCTGGATGTTTTTGAATCTACCTACATAAAGGGCAAGGGAAAGGATTCCTGTTCTCAACTGAGCCACCAACAACCTCTGACTGTATGTGCAGATAGAGAGCTGGAGAGACTAAAATAAGGATAGTGCATAGCCTTCTGCACATCTGAGGTTTCTGTGTGTAGGCAGGCTTTTCTATGGAAATAATGTACATGAAGTCATCACATCAACCCACTACATTTATTTAGACTGGTGTTATTCATTTGTTTCCTATTATATTTAGAGAAGAAAAGCGAGATAAAGGGTGACAGCAGACAGACCTCATCATGGTTTTTAGGATTGGAGAAAAATGTCTAGCCACTCTAATTTCCCTACTGTATCTTTTTCTTTTGTCACACCACATTTTATATCCACATCTGTTTGGTAGATGTGCTAGTTATTAGTAATTATGTTAAATGCACTGTCACAGCTGCAGCCTGAAAGAGCAGCTTCTGTCCTCAAAAATGGCAATAAACCCTTGAGTGTATTTCAGTGATCTGCTCAGCGGTTACAGTAGATTGTGACCGCACTGCGGCTGCTCAGAGCTGCGACTCTGAAAGTATAAAGTGTAGTGTTTGTGTAAAAGATAAGTCAAGCCTGGCTAGCCTAGAGGTTAGGGAATGGGCCCATGACTGAAAGGTTGCCTGTTTGGGTTGAGAAAATAAATTAAAAGGGCTCACTGCTCCCTCAGCAACTGCTGCTGAGTTGAAACCCTAAATCGCTCCAGTGGAACTGCTCAGCAGCTAATGGTAGAGAAGATTGGTGATTGTGGGAAGCTCCCAGATGTGGATGTGCATTACAGTGTGTGTGAGGACTGAAAAATTACTGCAAGCTCAATGAAATTTCCACAACATTTTGGTACTGTACTGTTTTTTGTTTAAAACTACGAGATCATAAACAATGTGATCTATAAGCAACATTGCATTGAACTTGATGTTCTGTCTAATCTTTTCTAATATAGCATTTCTTGAAACAAAGTTAAACATGCTTCTAAATTAAGAAGAAAAGAGCCAAATGACAGTGAGGTAGGGTAATGATTAAAAACGATTTAATTATTGTTAAACGATGAAGTAAAAATAAAATGAAAAGCCTTAAAGCTATAGTGCGTAGTTTCTGTCAGCCCCATGACGAATTCTAAGTAATGACAACAACACTGTTGGCGCGTCCACATGATACAAAAAGTTAGGCACTAAAGCTTTAAACCAAAGCAATAGTTCGATATTTTGGGACATGCACTTATTGGTTTTCTTGCTGAAAGTTAGATGAGAAGATTGATACCACTTTAAATATCTGGCCATTAACATGAAGCCAAAGCCTGCAGCTGTTTAGCTTAGCTTAGCATAAAGACTGGAAACAATCGAAATTGTCTTGTTAACACTGTTTAGAATGAACTAAACAGAACAGATACAACGTGTTAATTAGTTAACTTTTTAGGTGACGATTTAGTTTTTTTTTTTTTACAGAGCCATCCAGTCTTTATGCTAAAATAAGCTAACTGGATGCTGACTGTAGTAATATTCAATTAATAAACACTGGCGTATCTCAGCTAACTCTTGTTAAAAAAGCAAATAAGCCTATTTCCAACATGTCAAACAAGTATTTAAACAAATTTGATGCAAATAGTTTGATTCATTTGACTAATTTTTATTCCGAGACATTTCCCATTGGATTAGATTAGATTAGATTCCACTTTATTGTCATTGTGCAGTATACAAGTACAAAGACAGCGAAATGCAGTTTATGTCCAACCAGAAGTGCAAAAAAAAAGGCAGAAAAGTGTAATGCAATATTCAAGTATAGACAGGTGGTGCATAAGCAGGACAAGAGCAAAAAGGTACCTTTTTCTTGCTTGAACCCATCATTTGAGGTGTAAAGCGTACTTGTCAGAGTAGGTAAACCTATGACCTTTTGTATGATTGAAACCAGCCATGGTATGTCACATCATATTATTTGATGTCCTCACCTTGATCGGTACAATCAGTCAAGCATTAAACGTCTACTTTACAGCTATTCTGAATGTCATTTTCTCTCCTTCATCCCTTTTAAAAAAGAAGGTCCTTAGCTTTGAGTAAAAGCTGCGATGCACCGCACATCTCAATCACACCTGTTCTACACAATGTCTCAGCATGCGCAGAAAGGGTGAAATCCTTAGAAGATTTATGTTGCTCTTCATTTTTGATTTACCACTGAATCATGGTATGTTGTAGAATACGTGTCACCCAATGTCTTCAAAAAGATGACAAACACTTTACTTAAGGCATAAAAGCACCTTAATTCAGTTTAAAGTCTACCCTTGTCTGACAAAGGTTATCTCTGACAGTGGTGTCTTTTATTTTCACAAATTTTGTAGTGTTAGTGCCATCCTTTTCTTCCCTTACTTTTTCCCTCACTGCCACATCAAATGAAATTTCAAATGTACTGTTCACAAGAGGTTCACAATGCCTACATTATGAAACAACTAATGAAAATGAAAACCTTTCACCTTAAAATCCCCCTCTAGAATAATAAAGAAAAGCCTCATGAAAAATAACGCTGGAAACTTGGGTCTATCAGAAAGAAATGCTCTATCATAAGTACAGTGGACACTGAGAGTACATTGAAATGACAGCATTAAGCATTGTTCATCATGGTAATCTGACAAAAGATGCCTCTGTCACCATGCAACAAGCCAAGGAGGGAGAAAGAGCCAGGCACACAAAGGATAGTAACACTGCCCAGCCAGAACAGAACAAAAACAGCACAGTGCAAACACATGAACTACTTTATATGTATAGAGAAGCACCATCAAGTCACATTTGGCATCCCCCCCCTGGGAGCTTGTGTAAAGCAGACAGGATAAGTACCTTTTTTTTTCACAACTGTGACGGCAGAATTTTATATGACCTCAAGACGTGTAGTGCAGGTACATTGGAGAGGAGGACACTGCATAAATAAAAGGACCATATTGATGGTTTTGGATGGTTTTGCCTATTGCCTAAAAGTTATGTATAGTCAACATTATGTTAAATCTAACATAACTTTAAAGCGTCTGTAATCGATAGTTTTATAATAATGGATCAGTTGATTATGTGTAATGTGAAAGGTGTTGCTCGTAGTGATGACTTCACAGAGAAATATTTCCCCAGTTCCCTGTTAGCTTAACTTGGCTTTGTAGCCGTTCTCATGGCACCGTTTTCGTCCGCAATATGCAGTTTTCAGCAAAAAAGGCTCTAAAAACCAACTGCCCAACACTAAATGGCCAACATGTGGTTAACGACTACCTGGAGCATTTAGCAGCTAAAGAAACATATTTTTCTTTCTCTTTTTTTTTTGAAGTTGGTGGAGACCAAGACAGAGCTAAAAGGAGAATGAATATTGGGCTTACATTCATCGGGTGGCCAGAAACACGACTCCAAATGAATGCTAACGTTGCTCCCTGTCTGCAGGATGTCTAAATAAGTAACTGCATGCTAATGAGTTAGCCATATAACTTACAAAACATGTTCGCTAAGGATGAATAAAGATATGTCAGTGTGGAAAATTGTCGTCAATATGTATAGTTTGTGTTTTCTGTCGGTAAGCCAAGTCAATAGTTAGCTAATGTGCTACAACATGCAAAGACCCCAGTATCTTATACTGTTAGAGAACAACTGGTGAAGACCTTTCACATACATTTGTAACTGTTAATTTAATCAGAGAAAGTTAAGGATTTTTTTTAAAAAGCTTGTCACTAAGTTATATTACTTAAATGTTTTTTGCAGGAATTTTAACACTCTTCCATCCAGGTCTGCTGTAGGTCTTTGTGTATTTATATCAATAGAATAACACCTACTATATGTCCATCTGGCAAACCATAATACTAATTATTCTTTGTTCACAGCCAGACAATGGTAACCAAAATCTCTATGTTAAGGACACAGCTGTTGCAGGGCAAAATGAGCCAAATGCCTGAAATGGTTCTGCATCAAACCTCTTATTAAAACAAATGTGGGCATAAAGTGGGTGGTTACACTGATCACTTATTCACCCACTGAAACCGTAATTATAACAATAGCTGACACTATTGTTCTCCTTTTTAAATGTGGCTTTGAGTCTGCAAACACCTGCTATACTGAATTGTATTCATGATGAGCAATTACAAGTGTGGAGTTCACTTGCTCCACACTTTTTTCCCTTAATTTGCGATTGTTTTTCAACATCTCTTTCATTTGCTGACATCCGTGCACTTTAATTGGCCTCTCTCTGAACTTTATCCACGCAATTCCAGGTGATCAAAACTGAGAGGGTGAGTGCGAGACAGAAAGACGCAGAGAGTGATAAGCTATGGTGAGAAGAAAAGAGGACGAGAAAGCAGAGGGGTGTGAAGTCTCATTTAGCTTCAGCAGCAGCAGGATCTTTCAGCTTCAGTGGTTGGTGTTGATAGAGGAACAGGAACAGCCGGGCTCCCCCACAGAGAAAGGGACCAGCACAGCGAGATTTAATGGCTCCTTCAAAAACGCCGTGATCACGCATTACAGCAAATTACTTCCCATCACACAAAAAAAAGAAATAATAAATAAAAGAAATCAGTGTGCATTTTCATTGAACCATGGTACTACAGTCTGTGAGGCTGCAACGTGGATGCTCACAGCCTGGGATGATTTATACTATACAAATGAGATCCGGGAAATGTTTGTAATTATAAAGTAAAACTGCATACGTGAAAGTTTTAAGATGGGGGTTCAAATAAAAGTTGTATTTAATAGACGCATCCAGTGCTTTTATATCTCGAGATACACTTCATGTATTCATTAGGCCTGATCCATACTGCTAATTAACTTTTCCTGTGCAAGTCTTATCTCAAATTGCCTGTGCGCTGCACAGATGTTCAAGAAGCATCTTTAAAGACCCTGGGCCTTGTAACTGAGTCCCTGTTAAAAAAAACATTTCCTGCCTCAGGGAATTATTTTTACACCATTCAGTGACTTACAAGAAAAGTTGGATGAAAGCAGCAAATGTCAACAGCTCTGAAATTATGAGTGGAAATGATGTATGCGTCAAAGCTTACATCAGTTCAGGTGGCCCAAACTGGATGAGGCATATACATTTCCTTGTTACGCACCCCATAATGCTCAGCCCTCGTTTTTGCCATATACAGTAGCAGGAGGTGTGTTTATCTTACAACACATACTCATACCTAAACAATATTGTAGAAAGATTTCCAAACACTCCCAAACGCACAAATACGACTGTTATATTTACTGCTGCACGATGGCGATTAATCATGCTACCATAATCATGTGATCGTTCTATTTAACTGGAACAGTTTTAAACATGTAGTAAACGTTGTAAAACAGAACTGGTGAAGTTTAAGCAACGAAACAACTTAGGGTTAGTAAAATATCAGGGATTGCCTTAAAATGAGTCACATAAAACTACTAAAATAGGGATGTAACGTGACATCACGGATGTCATAGTCTGGCTTTGCCAGACCTTCCTACACAATGCTGCAGAGGAGGGTCTGGCTAGTCTACACAACAATCCAGGATGGGAGAAAAACGTGCTCTGGTTTATTGGCATTTCTTTAAAGCAATCACAATCGTCATGGGCGGCGCTTAGCGCCGGGCAGAGCCATGGTGCCTCTGCATAATAGCCTCGGGAAGGAACTTGTTTTGGTGGAACATGTGTACGTTCAAAAGTTGTTTTAGTTGTGCAACAGAAAACTCAGATTGGACGGATACGGACCAGAGTTTAAAATTACAACACAAAGAAAGCGGAAAGTAACGGACATCCGGCTGAAAAGAGTGGCACCGGAGCAATCCCGGAAGTGGAACATTGTGGATATAGACTACGGACGTCATTGTCACAGTCAAGTCTGTAAAACTTGGTTAATATCAAGAAGCGACAATTTACTTTTTTTATATCACATGGGGCACGAACTTCGTTCTCCTTAGTGCAAGTCCTGTGTTTGTTTGACCCATCCACCCATTGACACCTCACTTCTTGTTTGCTCTCGCGATAATTACTACACCTACAAGAGGTTGCAGCCTAACAAGAAACGTTGTTTAAAGTGCCCATATTATGCTCATTTTCAGGTTCATAATTGTATTTAGAGGTTGTACCAGAATAGGTTTACATGGTGAAATTTTCAAAAAAACACCATATTTTTGTTGTACTGCACATTGCTGCAGCTGAGTGAGGCATCTCACTTCTGTTCATCTTTGTTGGGAGTCACACATGCGCAGTACCTAGGTAAGCACTGCTAGCTAATCAGAAGCAGAGTATGAGTGCGTGCCACGCTAGCAGCTAGGCGAGCATTATAACGTGTGTTACAAAGGTGTTTGGAGCAGTTTGTGAACAGTGTTTTCTGTTGGAGATGGTAAGTCCCTTTGGGGTGGACTTTGGGCTTTTTCACTTTGTGCACCTATAACATGCACAAAAAAGATAAGAACACAATAAAGGAAAAGGAAGAAGCCAAACAGCATAATGTGAGCACTTTAAAAAAAAAGTTAATTCAGCTGTTTTAAGATTTCAAATGATGTTTTGAAAGAAGTGTAAAATGACTTGCAAGTAAGACTCCTATCGAGCAAGTTCATTTGAAGGAAAAGACCCTTTGCAAATAACCAATTGATTTTGAGGCATTAACACATGACCTTTTCCAAATGCAAAACAGCATTTATCAAACCTAGATTAGGCCTCACTGAATCATTGATCCTGCTGCCTCTGGCATGTCACAACATTTTAACTGCACTTAGCTCTGCAAATCTCTTCGTTCGTCACTGTGAGTTCTACTGAAGACTGTCTGCCACAGTGAACTATAGGATCCCAAGAGACTTACCTCAAGGCTCTACAAACCCTAATGTAAGCACTTGACGTTATACACAGCTTAATTTAATGTGTTTGTTCCTGTTGAAGTGAGAACGTTTTAATCTAGCAGGGCAAAACAGATGGCTGCAACAGATTTGAGTCAGCAGCTGGGCATCACATGCCATTAGCTTTAAGCTGCCCTCTCTTGCCACAGCACTGGTCTTATTGTCTCACCCCATTTTGTACATGCAGATGTCTTCCTACTTTACCAAGAAGTCCTAGACTCTAAGGTTCAACCTTCTGCTCATGTTTGTTGCTATTGAGCTGTCCCGCTAAGACCTCCTATGTGTGTGTTCAGATGTATGGCTGATGATTAATGTGTGCAGGTTGCAGTTTAGGCTCAACAAGCATGTCTTACACTCACAATGCTTTGTCTTCACACACTCCTGTGGCATCGTCTGGCCCACAAATGTACCTCTCCAGTTCCTGGGAGAGAGGCGTACTAAACAAAACCCAGTGAGGTCAGAAAAAATGCAATTGCTCTGATTCATACCCTGAACAAAGAGCAATAGCATAGAGCCAACATGTGAGCAGAACACAGTGCTGAATATGTTTATTTTTTTGTTTTGCCACTTACATACTTCCTTCAGTTCTGACACTTTTTGGACTTTAATTAACAGGTTCCTGATGTGCACACAAGCTAGTGGCCACGATAAAGTATGTACTCGCAATATTTTAGACAGAAAACTTTAGAAAAAATATGAAGAAAAACTATTTTCCCATAATCAACCATGTGGTTTTGGCATTATGCAACAAAGACACGATTTCAATTTATTGTCTTAAAGTGCTCATATTACTTTTTCCCTTTCCTTTATTGTTATGTATCTTTTTTGTGCATGTTATAGGTTTACAAAGTGAAAAAACCCAAAGTCCACCCCAAAGGGAGTTACCATCTCCCACAGAAAACACTGTTCACAAACTGCTCCAAACAGCTCTATTGTAGTCCAGCCTTCACTTCCGTGACAAACGCTTGTCATTTTGCGTCACTTTGTAACACGTTATAATGCTCGCCTAGCTGCTAGCATGGCATGCCCTCATACTCTGCTTCTGACTGGCTAGTAGTTCTTACCTAGCTACTGCGCATGTGTGACTCCCAACAAAGATGGAACAGAAGTGAGATACCTCACTCTGTAGCTAAAACAGAGAGCTCAACACACAGGGTGAAAAGAGGAGCTGCAGCAGTGTGCAGTACAACAAAAATATGGTGTTTTTTTGAAAATTAAACCATGTAAACCTATTCTGGTACAACCTCAAAATACAATTATGAACCTGAAAATGAGCATAATATGAGGTCTTTAATGTCATCTATGTATAATGTTTTTCTCCAATTTACACATTCCTATTGCAAAAAACATTGTGTTATGACTCTGGGACCTCACCAACTTGATGCATTGTAAAAACTTGGGTATGCATCAGCAGGGAAATCTACCAGCTTCTCCCCAACCCAGACTTTTTTTTGCCAGAGAGAAAAAAATGATTTGGCACCTGCATTACACTTTGGGGATGCAAGTTATTCTGCGACTATAGGAATATTATATTCTGATGAGGGACTTGGGGTCATATAATGGGAGCTGAGACAGACATTGGCCCTGGAAGAGGTGGAATCCATCTGAAGCAGCACCTCACGGATGGATGACCTGGGAAGATATGGTCCCATTGGCATAGATAGAAATGTATTCTGGCAAATCTAATCCACTTGTCTGACAATCTATTGTAGAAGGAGGAAAGAGAATGAGTAAGATAGTGAGAGTTAGAAAGAAAGAAACAAAGAAAGAAAGAAAGGATACACAGTGTACACTTAAAAGAGAGGGTTCTTGGGTTCAGTAGAGGCTCCTCAAAGATCAAAAAGAAGTGAACAGTCCAGTTCTTCTCAAGAAAAATAATCAGAGAAATAGCTCAGCAAACTAAATGTATCAGATCTTTGCAGATCTAAATGAAATGGACTTTGAAGTGTTTTTTTTTCTCACAGTGCAATGTGGTAAAATTATGGAAGCCTTTTTATACCCTCACAATAAAAAAAACGTAGTTAGGTTTGTAAGTTTGATTCAGTAACTCAAATTGACTTAGTATGTCAAATTTATGAGATACTAAATTCAAATTATAAAATACTGAATCAAATGTATGACTTCATCAAATTTATAAGGAAGTAGGTTACAATATGGGGAAAAAAACCTGGATGAGAAGTTATGCAATTATAAACATAAACATACTTAAAGTAAATCAGAATTCTGAGATACTAAGATTATTATAACAGACTAAAAATATTTTGCCTCAGTAAATTTAAATTATGAGATGCTACTTACATAAGCACTCTTATTTTCAATGTTTCTTTTTGTGGCAGAAATGGGCTTCCATATACAGTACAAATCGATTCTTGCACCCTGAGTCAATGATGTTGTTAGTGTGATTATTCCAGATCTGTAGTAACAAACTACGGCAGCAATTGATGCTGCACACTTACTGTAGCTCGATGATATGGGACTGTGCAGTGTCAACACTTATTCATGGTATATTACATGCAGGGAACAACCCTACAACAAGATGTTTTTTGGGTACTTGAGCTTCAAATGGATATCTAGTAATGCAGTCAGCTGTGCAAGCTGGTTATAGGCAGAATGAATGATTCTGATCATTCAACTCATGTATGCTGTTTCAAGGCACTTTTTTCATGCATCTGTAGTTAATCAGCAAAGAGTGGATCCATTTTGCCTGTCGGATGTCATTTGACAGGGCCTCCTCCATTTAAAATGTGTCAACTTTGAAACTGATTGGTTATGCTTTGTGATAATATTGCCTGCAGCCCAAATTTTGACTTTTGCATATTTAAAAATCCCATCAGTTCTCATTTAACATTCCCTGAATATTTCATTACATCATGCTTTGTTCTTAGGATGAGATAGAGTCCAATGCAAATGTTTTTCTAGCATTAAAGTAGTTTAAAGGATACTGTTGTTTAATCAGTATTAAGAAATTCTGTTTTAAATTTTCTGCTCCATTGTTACCAGATGTCTTTTCAATTACATAAACAGTATAAGCTTGCTTTATATTTGGTATAAATATGTGAACAAAGAATATCTTATATACACATATTCATATATTCATCATCTGGGATATAACACTCTTCAAACACTTGTCTGCATGGCCTTGCACTGGAGTTGAGCTACTTCACAACCAGTTACTGTCAAACGGACTGTGGCTTGAACACTTTGTGACAGCCTGGAGGAAGGAAGCAAAGGAAGATGGGGAGAGGCATAACCATCGATTGATCCGCCGCTGCAGGGACATAAAGGCTCCGAGATAGTGCAGATCTAGGATCCCATTAGGACACACACAGTCTGCTCTTCCCACATCGCTCCCTCAGATCTGCTGTTTCAGACCATCAGGATGGCCTGACCGTATCTGGCCCCCTCAGCCATCTCTCTCTCTCTCCCATCCTCACTGTGATCCATCACTAAAGCACCCTGCCTCTGGGTCCCTGTTGGCTCTCTAATGCCTCTGATCAGGTTAGCGACTGCTCTCAGACTCCAAAGGTGAAGGCATTTCTAACCTTCATTCTTTAAAAAGATTTATTTTCAGATTGTTGCATTTAGCCCTACGAACTTTGTTTTTATGGCTCTCAATTCCCTGAAATGTGGAGATCTGTGAAAACTTTATTTAATCTGTAGCATTTCAACAAAGGACACAAATGCATGCACATGCCTATAACTGCGACACTTACCAAGTTTTACAATTGTGTACTTCTCTACATTTTAACAAATGTAGTCGTTTGGATTGCTTTCTTCCAGCAAGAGGTTCAATTATTCTGCCAAGATTAGTGATACTCTTCTTTTTGCCTGTCCAAAGTAAAGAGCAAATGCAAGGAATGGATTTATGGGTTTATCTGGCCTAAAATAAACTGCGAACGACATGTACTGTATATAACTAGTTTACATAACCAAGCACTGAGCTACTTCCCAGGCAAAGGGGCATTTCAGTAACTGATTTTCATTAGTTTCTGGGGTTATAGGGAACCTTAAAGCCTCTGAACACCCACACAGGTGTTTTCAGTTATTCTGGCTGATTAGACTCTTTTAAAGCTGGGCCGGTGCTTTGATGGGAACTTATTAGGTCACAAATTCTTTCTACCAATAAGGATGACAAAGGTGTCATTTGTCCCGCCCTAGCGGGTGAAACAACACTAAGGCCCGTTTCACAATGGCTGCGTCACGTGAGCGTGGCGTTTCTGTTGCATGTCAGTTGCGTGGCGTTTTCTATGTCTTTGCACACCAGAAACGTGTCTGACGCGGCGCTGCTGCTACTAGCCTTGTCTGTACAAATGTATGTTTCCCATTGATAAAATGCACTCAAGCAGTAGTATACTTCATGTTAAACATAAATATATACGGATTTGATTACAGCAGAAACAACATCGGCAGTATTGACGGCAAAATAGGCAACAGAATATTTTTTTTCTGTATTGACAGGTGCAATATTTGAAAAACGATAATTATTTATTTTTTTTTTTTTTAAATTACATTTATATCTGCAGTTATGTCAAAACCTAGAGACTTTCAAACATCAAAATGTCATTTATTAAATGTATTCATGTCAAAATGACATAAACATATTTTCCTATTCTATTTTGCCTGGAAACGCTTCCAACACGCTCGCGTGTCACATGAAAAATAGGCGTTGGTCGTATTTCTAGCATGCACACATGCATGCATTTTCTGAGACGTGCATCTCTCAGTCTAACCACACCCACACAGTCCTGGAAAAGGTCCAATCAGCCACATTAACTATAAACACCTGTGTGGGTGTTCAAGGCCTTTAAAAAAAATATAGAATAAAGGGTTGCAGTTTGTGTCAGGATAACTCTGAAGTTGCTGCAGTGGGGTTCAGGAGACGATTAGAGTTCAAGAACTCAATGTTCCACTTGACTGAGGACAAACGGACACTGCAACCCAACACCATGCAAATGAGTCCAATTAACTGCAATATCACCGCACAGGGTCTGCCTCTCATGCAATCAAGTAAGCAGAGAGTTTAATGGATTTCGGCTGAGCTGCAGAGTGGTGTGTGCAAGTACGAGTGAGAGCTCTTATGAAAGCAGTGTGAAACACTTGCATGGCATTTTCATTTTCTATGATTTACGACTACATAAAAAGCCTCCAAAGTATCAACATTATTGTTTCCTTGCATGCCAATGTGGTCATGTGAAATGTAGTTCTTAGTTTTGTTCTTTTTCCACAGGTCCTACGCTGCTTTGTTGGCCAGCATCAGCCCTCTTGACAGCACAAGCTAAGCCTCTCTTTTTCTGTGGGAAAGGGGAGTAGAAATATACAGTAGATGAAGCAGAAGACAGGAATGGAGCGAAAGGGAGGCGGGTGGCAGCGGGGATTCAGGGAGGCGAAGATCGAGTCAAGGAAGGTTATGTGACTTAAGCAAAAAAGGTGTGAGAGAGAGAGAGTCATGGTTGAGAAGTAGGGAGGAAGCTGGCAGGGTGCAAAAGAGTTCTGAGAGGGGATATAGGTAGAGGTGTGTGTGTCCTGGTGGCTTTTGAAGTGGGTTATGAAAAAAAAGCCTGTGGAGTGTGTTCTTATACTACTGAGCTGAACAACAGGGGGGCTCAAACACCTCTCCTGCCAGGGAAAACACAGTCTGAGGTGCTTCAGAACATCATAAACTACAGTGTAAACACTGAGAGTGTGTCTCTGCTTGCCTTTGTCAGTGTGTTCAAGTGTGCATTTATGTGCACGTTTGACTGCTTGTGTCAATATTCGTCTGCTTCTCTGTCTTTTACCTGCATATGTCCGTGTGTTTCAGTGTGTTTAGAGATATGTGTGTCAAAGATAAATACCTTAAAAAGCACAAAAAGTGAGGTAACAAGATAAAACATCCAACTTTGTAGTTCTAAAACTGCTTTCTTGTGTACCTACCCACAACTGTCCGCCAACAATAACTGCACTCTTTGGTTTTATTTTTTAATTCCACAAGGGAATACTTAACTGTATGTGTTAGCATTTGTAAGTAAACTCTCTGCCAGCCAAAGGATATCTATGTGTAATTATCCTTAAAATTCAGTTGGAAAAAGCTTCTCTGTATTGCAGTTAGTCTGCCAAAAGCCTATTGGATCAAATTGCCAAACTGGCTTAACTACACTAACACTAAATCAAACTGCATTTAGCGGGGGGGGGGGGCTTTCCAACTAGCTCTCCACCCATCTCTGTTTCTCAAACCTATTTTCAACTTTTTCTTACGTTCATTTTTTCACAATCTTTCTATATCTCTTTCAGTTGTCATCTTTTTTTCCATCTCTATCTCTTCCATTTATATTCACTTCCCTGATGTCTTTCTGCCTCTTTCACACTGTGTGCCGACCTCTGCATATCTTATGTGCTTGTATGTGTGTGTGTGCACTTCATGTGTGTATCTCATTCTTTTCTCTCTCTCTTAATTATATTCTCTCACTTTTCATTATTCTTCACAGTTTCTTCCTACAGGCTGTTACGATAAGGAAGTTGTTATTGTTCACTTATTCTAATTTCTCACAGGAAGAGAAGGTGTATGAGTCTTTTTCGATGTGATATGGATTCATTGTTGAGCCCAAAATTGATTTCTCTTCCCAGACTATATGTAAAGTTCTGTAAATTTTAGAGGAATGCCACCGCTTTAGTGGCTACAGTATATGACATATTGAAACTCATACTCATGTACAAATTATTGCTCGTATTGCCATTGTGTTACAGGCTCAGAATGAACCACTGGGTCCAGACTTGTGAAACACATTTAGTGACAGGAGTTAGAATGTAAACAGGCTTTATTAACCTCAACCTACAGTCCTGCTATAAACTTCATGTCCGTGCAATACCATGCACCTACACATTTTCTTTAGGTAAGTACAAAAATCACATTAAACATACTTCTCATTTGTGTGAGTAGAACTCTCTATCAAATTGGCGACTTTTTTTTTTGCTCGATTTAGCAGCTTTTCAGCCCCTCTTAGCGACTTTTGGAGCTAGTGCTGGCTGACTTAGGTAAGCTAGCCGTGTTACCTGTTTCTACTGACTGCTAATACAATTACTCTGCCTTTCCAGCCTACTCGACCAATTCTCTACAGACTGACAGGTTTAACTTTGTTAGCTTATTGCCTGTCTTCTAGCAATTGTCTTTACTTTTACTCAGTCCAAATCAGTGTTGCCAAGATTTCGTGACTTTTCAGACCCCCCCCCACCCTTAGCGACTTTTTTTCCACAAAAGCAACTTGTGGCAAATCTGGCGACTTTCTGTAGAAAAGATTCCAGTATTGTCCAGCGAGCATGCAAGGTCTTTCTTTCTTGTGGCTGCCAGAACAGTCACTTCTCTCTTCTGTTCTGTGACTGAGGAGCAGCCCCTCCCTCTTTGCTCTCTCATCATGCACAATACTATGTTCCTGCAGTACCGGAGGCTGCATTTTCATGACCGCATTTACAGGACCCTAGTTTTTACTTTACTTCAGCGCCATACCGGAGGCTGCATTTTCAGGACCGCATTTCTAGGACCCTAGTTTTTCAAGGGGTAAAAAGTTCATTCCACCAAAAAGCTACTTTCTGTCCAAATATGAAGTTTAAAAAGGTTTTCCAAACCAGATACTTCTTTCTGTCTTGCAATTCAACTTGGTTGCTAAGAGTTGCATGTTGGGCAATTTGTGTAATTAGCATACTTGGCTCATTAACAGGTAAAATAAAGATGTACTTTTTAAATGTATTTAAATTGAAAACAATATATTAAATAGATTTTACAACCCACCCCTTCAACAAAGAAAAAAGCAAGCAAATAAGTCAGAGTTTTTCATTTTGGCATTTCCACGATAGAAAGACAAACAATGATGATTATTATAATAATTACTTGTCTGCCGTTTCTGTTCTTCACATAATTGAACCTTTTCAACAGTCTCAATGATTCCTGCGAGAGAGAGAGAGAGAGAGAGAGAGAGAGAGAAAGAAAGATGCAAGAAAACAATAGAAATGTAATTTTATTAACATTTGACTTTTCCTAACCCTTTAATATTGAAACCCACATTGTGAAGTAGGTAACAGGACAGGCTTTTATCATCTTTTGAAGTTTAATGTGCTGGCTATAATTAATTATTATAGTCATGAAGTTAACAAGTAATATAATACACCTAGTTGGGCTCACCAAATATTAGCAAGACAGTTAGCAAGCTATCATAAGCTAACGATGATTGTAACATTAGGAACTTTAGGACTTTTAACATTAACGTTAGTTAATTCACTCACACTTCGGCTAGACAGCTAACGTTACTTTACTGTCCAATTAAAGACACCAACTGTTTTCAAAGTTAGCGTTAAAGAAATAAAAAAACGTTATTCACATTCAGTTACGTTA